>NC_142840.1:18484848-18787878 GCF_061612785.1 Hesperophylax consimilis | reverse complement strand
AACACGGTATCACCACCTAATTTTATTATTTTACGTGCCCATCAACGGTAATGGTAATAGGTAAAAAAAAACCTTCCCTTTGAATTAAGACCGGAATTTTATACAAAAAATAAGTTGGGAAAATTAAAAAAAAAAATTCAAAGGATAAAGATGAAAACCTTGTCTTTCGGGATTTTATAAATTAGATTGTAATGATTGTTCAGTATTTTATATTGGTAAAACAACATGCCATGTCAGTAATAGGCCAGTGCAATTAGCGATTCGCGATCGAAGTAATTCCGGTAGTCCCAATTTTTTTATATGTTATATAAACTGATCCCCTGATGTAAAATCTGATTTTCCGACCTTGGCACACTTGTGCTCGCGCCGCCATTTTGAAAAAACTGGCCAAAATCGGGCCAAAATCTAGTTTTTCCCAAATATCTCATTTCCAATGCAAATTTCGGCTAAAGTATCTTAACAAGTATAATATAACATAAAATAACCTACAACTTTTGTTTATAAAAATTTCTTCTATCTCTAATAGGTACCGAGGTAGAAAGTCGTAAAGGTGCGTATATTTTTGAAAAAACAAGTTTTTTGCGCGACTAGGTTTGGTTTTTTATAAATACCTCGTTTCCAGTACAATTTTGTGAAAAATTTATTGATAATAATTTTGTAGAAAATAAAATTTCGTTAAAGAAATAGGTATATAATTTATATTTTTTATCTCTATTACGTATCCAAACTCTAATCCACCAAAACCAGGCCAAAAATTGAAACTGAGGTTAGGTGTTTTAAACTTGGCATTCCTTGATTTTATTTTTCTTTAACAATTATTGTTCTAAGAACATATACGTTGACAACAATCGTCATGCCTGTGTCAGACCTAGCTATAAATATAGTAGATAGACTATTTCAGCATATCGGTCGCCATACATTCCCAATGGGAAGACCACTAAAATAGGCCAAGCCACTACATTTGTGCTCGCAGCTTGGTCTGACATGTCTATCAACGTAATCACAACATACATTTAAGATTATTAATACAATTAAGATGATAAGGTACTTAAAAAAGATAAAACATTGGTATTTTCGTAAAATTAACATTTATTGACATTCTTTTCTTTATTAGTTAAGTTGGCAGCATAACAAAAAATAAAATTAATGGTAGATCAGTTTAGACAGAAGTACGAGCCCTTGACTATAGTTTCTTACTTCTGGCCCTGAATAGCTTCTTCATCTGTCTTATCACCCAAATTTGTGGCGACTGGGTCATCATATTCCTGTCATCGTCATCAACGAAGGCTTCTACAGCATTCTCGCAGGAGTTGCCATTGCAATGAATGCAGAGTAGGGAACATTTCAAACCCGACTTTCTGCAGGTGCACTTTCCAGCGCAACCTTTTTTACATTGACATGATATGAAGTTCAGCAAGGCCTGAGGTGCAGCTTCCTTCAACATTGTTACTGGAGTAAGTAACCCAACAGCATCCTTTTTCCACCCCCATTCAGTCGGATCTTTATCGTGATCAAGCCAAGTCTGCACTTGCAAGTATGTTCTTGAAGCGTGTTGCTGGACTGCATCTTTGGTGGGTGGTAGCCTGGATAAATTGAATTTGTTTTTTTTTACTCCTTTGACGAAAATGATGTACCTTAAATTTTCCAAATTTGATTTCTCGTTGCCGCCATACAAAAGTGCAAATAGTTGTTCGGCAGCCAAAGTGATTGTTTCTGTCTTTGCTTTTGGGTCTTGAAATACACGAACAAGTGCATTCACTGAGTGGTTCTTGAGAAGAATATTACAAAATTTGTGTTTGCCTTGACCGAACGGAGCTCCAGTTGTATCGCAACCACTTATGGCATGAAGTAATAAAATGTTTTTAACTATTTCAATGTGTTTAAAACATTTTTTCGAGTACAACGCGTTAGAACTTTTTGGTAATATACGTTGAGAGGTGAGAGAGCTGTGAGGAGTACCAGCAGATCAATATCCTGACCAACGATTATGACTACATCATGTTGAGATGACAACGAATTTGCTGTGTTCACTATGAGAACGTCAGCATCCTCTTCAGCTTGTACTGTCGTTATGTGGGATCGTGCAAATGAGGTTCTGAGTAGGGAAATAAAACGAGACTTGTTCTTCTCATTTCCCAGAAACTTTTCCTGTGGCACTTGTGGGTGCATGCTTTCAAAAAACAAAACTTCAGCAGAAGTTGTAACTCTGGCACGCCGTGCTTTTTCCACCCCTTTTGTGCTTTTTTTCCCCATAGAATCTGGGTATCCATCGAATACCACTACTGCATTGGATCCATAGTGATTTTGTACATATCTGACATATTGCTGGAAAATTACTGAAAAAAGTTGAGCACGAGCCCCATACAGCTTCCCAGTTCTCTATTATTTGGTAGAGAGTTTAATGATGAATAAAATATAGACTTCGTTCTTTTGCGCATGCCTTCTTCTGAGAAAAGAGACAGTGGTACAGGAGAGAGTTCATATTGAAAATATTATTTAAGTTCACTTTCAGACTTTTTGGCAATACACATACGATGGAATAGCATTAATGGATCTATTGACATAGTCACACCCTGATTTTTGACACTGCTGGTCACCGCCGCAAGAGAAACTATTGCATCATTACGTTTTAAGTGTAGGTTTCCAAAGTTTTTGTTGATAACTTTAGACATAGCTAATTTCCCCATCTTTTCAGCCATGTGACAAGTGACTTTGCTATCCCCGATTGTGCCACTGCTAATAGACATAATCACGTTTGTTTTAGGAAATGGTTCATGGCAAGCAAACCAATCAATGAGAGTTTGAACGTCTCGATCATCCCTCTTAATTCTTGCAGGCCTCATCTCTACATGTTGCTCTGACGTTCCTGATTCAATCCCACAAAATGACTCGATACCCTCACAAATGTTATGCAGATAAACGAATCCAGCAGTCTAACGAAGGATGGAACTGTCTGTGATTCCCCGTCCTTGGGTCAAACCTCCAGATGTTTTCATCGATCTCATCAGAGTTTGTTCGATGGTCATGTCAGACCAAATCCCTGACCAAAATTTATGAGACCGTCGGATCGTAAAGTAGCCCTCTTTTGTAAATCTTTCATACTCGATTGCACTGTATCATTTCGAACTGAACGCCGCTGTGACACTGACGCTGTCAAGCTCCGCTCCAGGCTCAAGACGTGACATGCGGCAACTGAAGGGAACCGGAGGGGAGGAGTAGAAGGGTGGGGGGTAGCCTCCCCATACCGAAGTGCCCTCTAGTAAATTTATAGATGTTTGTATTTAAAAATGCCAAAAAAATCTAATAACGTGATAATAAACCGTGATAGATTTTCTGTGCGTACCTACCTGGATTTGTTTATTCTTTATATCGGTAAAAAACTATATAAACATAAAAACGGCAAAGCTTTTTTTGAAATTTTATGTTCTACATAATTGGTATCAATAAAATTTCCATGAAATTCCACTGGAAACGAGGTATTTATAAAAAACCAAACTTAGTCGCGCAAAAAACTTGTTTTTTTTCAAAAATATACGCACCTTTACGACTTTCTACCTCGGTACCTATTAGAGATAGAAGAAATTTAATTAACAAAAGTTGTAGGTTATTTTATGTTCTATTATACTTGTTAAGATATTTTAGCCGAAATTTGCATTGGAAATGAGATATTTGGGAAAAACTAGATTTTTGCCCGATTTCGGAAAGTTTTTTCAAAATGGCGGCGCGAGCACAGGGGCGCCAAGGTCGGAAAATCAGATTTTACATCAGGGGATCAGAATTACTTCGATCGCGACCCCCTTTTTGGCGCTAATTGCACTGGCCTATAATAGAATTAAACAATAATGGCTTTTCTGAATTCGCAAACCATTTATTGATAAAGATCATACCCTCAATCAAAACACCTCTGCTAATGTTCTGCACAAAAACGGTCAATACACTAAATATGTAAGTACTTGCATACTGCTTGGTAACCACGTATGCAGGGATGTTGGAGGGTATAGAGTAATTAAAAAAATGTTACTTTAACTTTAACTAAAATTCCTAGAATCCCTTAATCACCTACGCTTCTTCTCTTTAGATATAATTTAAATATTATATATCGACGGTCCCAAAGAACAATGAGTCGGATGTGCAAATTTTAGTTTTAAAGAAGAGCTGTTTAATGTTTTATTTCTGCATTTTTACTATTTTTAAGATAAAGAAATATAGTGTTGTTTGATGGTAAGGCACGACTAAAAAAAAACTTTACATTGAATGCATTTGTGCATCGGCATAAGCTTCCACCGGCAAGGAGCTGCCCTTTATCTCGTTTACGCCTACTTATTATCACTAGCGGAAGAGGGACAGCAAGTGTTTATGATTATTTTAAAATAATATTGTGAGGAAGCTCACAGCCTAACCTAACATAACCTAACCTACTTAACCCAGTTAATAAAGTTTTTGTTTTATCACTTTCCATGACTTTATATAACTTTTTAAAGATGTGATGAATTATCATTTTGATGATTTATCCGGTCACCGTCCTATTCATATCGGTTCCAGCTCAATCGGGTGCATGATATCGCGAGTGAAATAATCTTAATTTTCATTATTAAGTTCGAACCGTTATTAATACTCATAGATTTATTTACTGACTTTTTCTGCTAAAATTTGTTTATATTACTTTTCATCTCATTTATTAATAGGATTACGTATTCTGCTAATAAATATAGGAAATAAACAATAGTTGATATTATATCTATCAATATAGATATGTTTTCCATGAACCAAATGAAATGAAAAACAAAATCTCTGTATAGTTGTGCGCGATGTCCTTTGACTCTTTATATATATAAAGAGTCAAAGGACAATATTCACTATTCACTATACCTTTTCATTGTTTATTACGCATTTGAATTCAGTTTTGAAGATTATCACATTCAGAAAAACTGTATTTTAATAACCTTTGTATTTTAATAACAATGAAAAATAACAATTTGCGGCATGCCAACATATGTATATCATGTATAACCGACTTGGCTTCGAACTCTAGATTGTAAAATATTCATTACTTAATTATTTTTATTTTTATTTAAGTATAAACGAAACCTCCTGTATCTAAGTTTTTGAGTACTGCGATGAAGTCAACCAAGGTTGAGGTTTTTACTACAGTAAAAAATCACATTGGTTCATAATATTGTTGAAAAAATTCTCACAACTCGAGATAGCCGTTTCAATTATAAAAACAATATTTGAATAAAATTCCAAGAACACAGGTAAAATAATTTTCGTAGATTTATTTTGTATATTGTACAGCTAAGCAATCATAGACAAAACCTCAGTCATCGAATTTTGATTTGTATTATATAGAGGAGGGAGTTGAACCCTCTCCTTGTTCCCTGTGGAATTCCATCTCCTCGTTTTTTGTATTTTGCCCCGTCATGATTTATGAGATATTCATGTCTTCGATAGATTGATATTTTTCAAAGCTCGTGGATTTTCTTGTTCACAAATAAATATGTAAATGTCGTGCATTGTTTTTTTGCTAAATGATATCCGTTGGGTAGTACCAAAACCACCCCAACCCAGGCCATGACACTGAATCAAGTTGGCCTCTTATTTATTTGAGATAAAGGTGATTTTGCTGATCAGCATGTTGTAACAAAGACGACGATTGTTATATTTGATTTCTACAAAACGTTATTTCGCATAGTTTCAATCAACGAAAAAACCCAATGCATTATTAAAATGGTTTCGAATGGCTTAAAATACATACAATTTTGCTAATTATTAAGTATATTTCATAAAAAAAAAAATTTACAGTAGGTAGGTAGGTACTAAATAAGAAAAAACATTCCACTGAGAACGGTACTTTTCTCGTCCGCCAGGATGCGCTGTTGGCAGTTACACTGGTACGCCTTTACCGCCGAAGTTTCCCAGCTATCGCTTTTTATGGGTAAGAGTTTGAAATATAATATTTTTTTAGTGTCAAGAGTTTATTAAAGACATTACAAAATTAGTTGATGGCGGTAATTAATTGTATTTCTCTAATATACATAAATTTTTGTATTAGCGAGTGCGTAGTTTGCCCTCGTTGTTTAGGCTGTATTTTGGCAAAATGTTGTTATTTTTTCAACTTTCAATTACAATGTAATTAAAAACGTCAGTTAGTTAAAAAATGATATTATAGAATATTTAATATTATTTTTACAAAGCAAAATCAAACATATTGTTTTATAGAGTTATACTGTCTAAAAATGTCTAAAAACGATTTCTAAAAACCGGGTTCTTTTAAAGAAATTTGACTCGCAGAAGAAATCTAAATCGTTGTACTGGTTATATCTGGCTGTTTTGACTAATGAATTTGCCGAACACTAGTATAGATAGATACTATTGATTTTAACCATTCGAATTTTATAATCATTGATTATAACCCCTAGAAACATCGAAATCTAAAGCTGAACAAATCAGTTTCAAATGATTTATAAACTACTGTACTTCCTCTTTCAATTTCTTTAAGACCAAGAGGTTAGGCTTTTTTTCTTAAATAGATTCCTCCACACATCACCCTAAAAGTGACCCGGACCTCTACCTGACCCGGGTACAAACAGAAAAATCAGAAATCAGTCGAGAAAAGAAAAGAAAAAAATAATTTCTATAAAAACGATTTGTTAAGAATCATTTAACTTCCAGCTTAAAGATCCGAAGATTTAAAATCGGGTTTCTTTGCAGTTATTATTAATACAAACGTGAGGAAGGTTTTGCCAACCCTGTTCAAGACTTAAAATTGCGGAGTCAAGTCAGACCAGATGAAAAGAAAAGTCTTTCGGGATGTTCTTGTGCTCCGAACAAAAGTTCTCCGTGGATCCTGCAGCAGTTCTTTAATGTTTGCAGTTCCCGGGCCAGATGTTATAAAGGATACATTTTAGCGGAGCACTTTTGCGCACTGAGGGCCCCGAGACACCGCACACTGGTCAACATGATAACTAATTTCGGCCGGAAATTGTGTTCCTGCGTATTGCGTAATATTATTGAAGTTCAATACACTTTTAATTTACTAAAGTAGGCATCGAATAATTCTTTATTTGAAATATGCATTTCTTTTGTTTAAATATGAATCACTAATGATTTTTAAAGTTACTATTATTAGTTTTTGTTCCCATCTCTAATTATTTGACAAATAAATATTATATTAGAAAATTGATAATGTTTGTTTTTGATTGGCAATGCTCCTAAAGAAAATACTTTCAGCTTCACAAATCCTAAAATTACAACATCTTGTGATTTGTCACGGGTTTGGGCCGTTGTATTATAAAATCACTAAAATGGCGTATCAAAATGCTTTTGTAATATGAATTCATCAAAGATCTTACATTCAAATTTAATACATTTTTTTTTAATTATCGCTATGGCATAGTAGGATGCTTCGCAATATTAGAATTAAAGCAGTAATTTTAATAAAAAGTTTATTTTGATACAATACGACTCATTTTTGGCAATGGACTATTGCTTGCATTAGACGGAGCCTTCGCCATGAGTATTGTAATAATTGCGTGTCCCTTCGCGCACACAAAATATTATAAATATCTTCCATCCTTCCATGGGTGTAAATATGCCAAAAACTATTCAAAACATATTTAAAATTAAAGGTTGGAAAATATTTTGGGAAAAAGATGAAACTCTGGTCAACGATTATTATATTACGTCAGTTATATATAAAGAAATACATAAGCGACGATTAACTTCAAATTGAAGTAACTTCAAAAGGTTTAACATTCATTGATTTCTTTTATTTAAGTAAAATTGTGCATGTGTAATATTTTACATACTAAACAGTTCCACATAATATTTATATTATTAGGAGATTAACTGAGCCGGCCGTGCTCTTTACGATATCGCTTAGTGTTTAATATCAAGGGTATAGGTAGGCAAATAGGGTACACTGTAACAGAACTCTAAATTGTAACATTGTTTTTCCGCACATAAATTATTAAATTTACTAAAGCAAAACTATTTGATCTTTGTGCCACTGTGCGCCGGGATGCCATGATGCCGGGTGCTTAACGTAATGAATGTGATTTTAGCGAGTAACGGAACTTTAAAGACTTTTCAATTGAATTGTAGTCGGAAAGATTTGTTGGGCGGGATGCCTTTATTGTAATTGAAGCGTTCTGCAAATATTCAATTCATTATGTGGACACTGATAGATATTATTACTTTTAAAATGTGGAGTCATTGACATTCAATGAGTAGGTAGGTATCATACTAATCTATTTCTGAAAGGTAATTTGGATCTTGGGCGTCCATTCGAGAAATTGCTACAAAATAAGGTTATTTATATTATTTAAATGTATTAGAATGACATATTAAGCGGTAATAGGTTAATAAGTGGAAATTATAGAAAACGGTAAAAAATATTTTTACATTTTTAAAAAATGTAACAACATCATAGGTACAATATAGAGATATTAACTTAACTTCACTTTGATACTGCGCGCAAATAGAAAGAAAAATGTCCAGACAAGAGTTAATATTGGTATTCATCCGTTGATTTTATGTCTTGTTACGCCAAGAAAGTTTCATATATCTGAAAAAAAAGTTAGTTTGAAGAAAGTGTAGTATGAAGTCTAATCCCTCAGCAGCGGCTGAGTGAAAAGTTTCGAATATCTTGCAGAATATACTCAAAAGATTTACATATTGCACAAGGGAATGTGTTTATCTAAGCCCTCATTTTGTTCTCAAGCTCTTCGGAAAGAAAATATAGCAGATAGATACATAATATTATTCGAGAGTGAACATTTTTAGCATAAGATGCAATTTTCAAGAAGATGTTCTAAAGCGTGCTTACTCAGAAACAGTGGGATGTAAAAACACATTTTTTATTATTTGGAAAGTTAAAATTCGAGATGATGGTCTTAAACTTGAAAATGGACAAAAAAACCTGAAAATAGTTGCCTTTTGGAGGAACAACCTTCCTGAAAGGGTAGCCTTTTGAAGGAACAATATTACTGTAAGGGTAGTATAGAATCACAAAGAATAGTATTTTGGTATTTTCCATTAAAAAATATAAACAGTCAAATAACTAATGATTATATTTATATTTATATATATATATATATATATATATATATATATATATATATATATGTGGGAAGCATAGAATGAGGACAGTTTTTCGAGCGCGCCCATACTTCGGGGACATTTGTATAGTTTGGGGACAGGCCCAAAGTATCTGTCCCCAAACTAACACTTTGCATTATATACGCAACGCATAGATTGAAGCCAATTTTAAAATTATGCAGAAGGCATGCTTTGAGCCATACATTACTAAAATATCCATAGATGCCACTATCGTATCGTTCTCAGATTTTTGAAATTTTCTATTGTGAATTTTCGAATTAGCAAAGGCTCGGTACCTATTTACCTAATTTATGTTTGTATTCTTTTTCGCTTGCTTTTGTCGGAGAATGTCGCATTTTTAAACCCGGTGTCCGCATTGTTGGTATTATTTTTTCTCATTAGATAATAATAAAATTAATATGCTCGTACATAATATGATGGTGTATTAAAAACTGATTTTAAAATAATCTAATAAAAATAATTACACATATTACGTTTGTGCAAACATTAAAAAAAAAGTTTTTTTTTTGGTTTTAGGCATTCCACCCTGAAAAGAGTGCTTTGTGAAAAAAAAATACTTCCATAATTTTTAATCATATTACAGATACCTGTATTTTCAAAATAAATTTATTTTCATACTTTGACAATGTGGGCTTCACTACCCGTACTGAGTTTTATACTTTTTATTTTTATAGTTTTTTTTTTCTAGGTACCTATTCAAAAGTATAAATGTATGTAAAATAATAATGAGAGGTACATACTTCCTACTCTCATGTTACGTGAATAATGCAATAATAATATAACTATAAAAAAAGAATTCAGAAATCGCGGGTTCAAATTACGGCGTGCAATTTGCATAATTTCACAATATTTATTTGTTGAAATAATACGTTAGTACCTACCTATATGGTATAGGTATTTGCGGCAAATTCAAGAATGGTAGATAGGTACTTTCAGTATCGCCATGTTACTTGAATAATGCAATATTTTAAATAACTACAAAATAGTTGTTAAATTTTTCGCCGTGGAGATTGAGATTACGATCCTTGGCTACGAATTCGCAGGTCGCGGGTTCAAATTACGTTGTGCGCAAGTAAATTTTATCTGATAAATTTGTATAATTTCACAATATTTATTTGTTTAAATAATCCGTTAGTACCTACATGGTATATTTACGGCAATTTCAAGAATGGTGGATAGGTACTTTCAGTATCGCTATGTTACGTGAATAATGCAATATTTTAAATAACTACAAAATAGTTGTTCATTGTTTCGCCGTTGAGATTGAGATTACGATCCTTGGCTATGAATTCGGAGGTCGCGGGTTCATATTACGTCGTGCGCAAGTAAATTTTATTTGATAAATTTCTATAATTTCACAATACTTATTAGTTTTAAATAATTCGTTCGTACCTATATGGTATATTTGCGGCAAGTTCAAGAATGGTAGATAGGTACTTTCAGTATCGCCATGTTACGTGAATAATGCAATATTTTAAATAACTACAAAATAGTTGTTAAATTTTTCGCCGTTGAGATTGAGATCACGATCCTTGGCTACGAATTCGCAGGTCGCGGGTTCAAATTACGTTGTGCGCAAGTAAATTTTATCTGATAAATTTGTATAATTTCACAATATTTATTTGTTTAAATAATACGTTAGTACCTACATGGTATATTTGCGGCAATTTCAAGAATGGTGGGTAGGTACTTTCAGTATCGCCCTGTTACTTGAATAATGCAATATTTTTAATAACTAGAAAATAGTTAATAACTACAAATAACTACAAAATAGTTGTTCATTGTTTCGCCGTTGAGATTGAGATTACGATCCTTGGCTATGAATTCGGAGGTCGCGGGTTCAAATTAGGGCGTGCGCAAGTAAATTTGTATAATTTCACAATATTTATTTGTTTAAATAATACGTTACTACCTATATGGTATATTTGCGGCAATTTCAAGAATGGTAGATAGGTACTTTCAGTATCGCCATGTTACGTAAAAAATGCAATATTTTAAATAACTACAAAATAGTTGTTAAATTTTTCGCCGTTGAGATTGAGATGACGATCCTTGACTACGAATTAGGAGGTCGCAGGTTCAAATTAGGGCGTGCGCAAGTAAATTTTATTTGATAAATTATACCAAATAATTCGTTCGTACCTATATGGTATATTTGCGGCAAGTTCAAGAATGGTAGATAGGTACTTTCAGTATCGCCATGTTACGTGAATAATGCAATATTTTAAATAACTAGAAAATAGTTGTTCATTGTTTCGCCGTTGAGATTGAGATTACGATCCTTGGCTATGAATTCGGAGGTCGCGGGTTCAAATTACGGCGTGCGCAAGAAAAAAATATTTATTATTTTTTTGGTAAACTATCTTGTATATCTTATATCTTGCGTCATGTATCTTTTATCAGGAGATTTTTCAATGTGGATGAGTGTTTCAGGCGAATAATTATTGCTTGTAAAAAAAAAAAATATTTGATAAATAGGTGTAATTAACAGTTTATTAAGTTTACTTAATACATTGGTACCTATACTATAGTATATTTTCGGCATTTTCACTTTGCACTGGCACTTTCGGAACATTTGTAAATGTGTACTTTCACTGTCGCCAGACGGTTAGGACGGCAGACACTTGAGTGATGGTAGTGGTGTTGATGTAATGGTAGATACTGCTACCCGGCTCAGAACATTAAAATCCTTTAAAGACCTCTTTAAAATCGAAAAACTTTTAATTTCATTAATTTTGTCTAAATAAATTGATTGCATTTTTCAGAAAACTTATTGTTCATAGATATGTACCTAGGTACCTAGGTAACTGGGCTAAATATTGGTCGGTTACAAGATTAATTTTAATTTAATTGAAAAACATCATAGGTAGGTGGTTAATAAGTTCAAAACTTAATTCATAACAAAGTTCTCAAACGATTAGCTACGAATTCACTCCGCGATCACGTGAACATATTAACACGTGTTACTGACGTGCTCCTGCCACCGCGCAGAAAAGAGACAGCTACCCAACAGTTTGTTCCGTAATTTGATTGAACCCTTTCCACATATTCTCGACCGGATATATCCCAGACAGCTATCGGATTACATTGAACAAATATATTTCTTTTAGGAAAGGGTTGTCACAACCAATGATAATTAAAATACATTTTTAATATTATTTTCAGTTAGTGGCCATATAAGATTATCGGTATTATCATTCTGTGAACCATCATTTCTATTTGTTGTATTTTACGGAAATCAACAGGCATAAACCAGTTTTAAAATGAAAATGTTATCCTTATCAAAACCGTAATAATTACTAGTGTTTAATTTTTTATCAAATCTTGTATTATAAAATTCTAAATAATGGCCGAGACTCGCCAGAGCTTACCAATTTAATAAAAATTCCAATTCCATCAAGATCAACCCGCCAATCCAATTTATTCCATTTGCCCACATGTAGAACAAACATTAGAAAAAAAATCCCAATTCCTGGAATATGTACGCAATATAACAAAAAAATTCACAGCATAGACATTTTTAAAAAAATCTTCAGAAATATCGAATAGAAGAAACGCGTACGATAAATTAATACGAAAGTATGAAATGTATCGGGAGCATATTATATCCTTATCCTATATTCCTCTCCTTTTTCTATAACCAAACATTAATTTTAAGATATAATAAAACTCCATCTCCAAACCAATATTAGCATAAGAAACTTTTTTGGCTTGACTGCAATTCACTTGTGTGAATGGATTGCAGTCGTATTGTAGGTATTTATCTCTGTATTATATATTATGTATACTGTAAGCTGTTTGTTTCTTACAAATAAATACATATTAATTCCTTATCTCACTTATTTAAGTATCGAATAAAATAGTTAATATTTATTCAGTTGTTAGTTTTGAATAATTGAGAATTTGAGTTTAATTAGGACGTTTACACAGTAATTAACTAGGTTTGAACAGCTAGGATTCGATTGTATTCTCTTTACACTCTATTCTCCATTAATCCGTGCAATATGCCTAATCCATATAAAGCGTCCACTTCTTTATCGTGTTCATTATAATAACTTTAGTCTTGCTTGGTGACCAGATATAAATACCTAGTCAGGAACCTTTACCGCTCCATTTCCTTCTCCTCGTACCTACAGTACCTAGTACGAGTAATCGTTCGTTTCGGGACACCGACTGGATTCTGATTTGGTAGGTACCTAGATAAACAAAATACACCAGAGATTTTTCCGAAAGGCGAAATAGCGAACCTAATTGTATTGTAAGAACTGTGGTAGGTATGCGGTCTATCTTCTTTGATCTCACGAATTCGAATCAATTTACAGAATGCAACATAATTATATTCCTACCTACTTTGTACATATCTTTTCATAAATTATCGTAAAGTCCAAGTAAGTAATGACCTAGGTAGGTACCTGCCTACCGAAGTCTAAAACATCAAGATTTGATTTAACTATCGATATCAAGCATGAAACTAAATTGTTTGTTTTGTGTATCCCTTGCCGCTGTATCTTTCTTGTGGCGTGATACATTTTAGCTATCATTGGTTAGTGGTGTTATGTCACACTATCGCGTAGGGATATATAATAGTGCTATTCCATGTGAGTTCGATTTATATGCACCACTTCAAAATTTTCAACACTCCTGATGGAGAAAATTAATAATGTTTGTGGTAAGGTTTGGTCGAGGGGTAAGGCTCTCAACTAGCAATCCGGAGTTGCGAGTAAATTTTATTCAATTAATTTGTCTTATTTCACAATCAATTCATTTAAATAATCTGTTGTGCACTTGCGGCGCATCGCATAGTGAAAGGCGCTCTGAGTAAAACCACCGCTCAAAATTGAAACGTTGCTTTAAATAGTTTTAGCTATATTTAGAAACAAGATCTGAATAGCCAGTTATTTTTTTTTAAGTTTTCTTGAGAAACTGTTTTTTACCTTCCATACAAATTAAATTGGTGTGGCATGGAGTTATCAAAATCACAAATAGTTATCACAAATAAATATATTTTCTTTAGCTATAATATAATAAAGCATTGTATTGGGTTTTGGACATTTTGAAGTCCGTTTCTACATTAAAAAATATATTATGTTGCCCTACGAAAAGTTCCGGTTTCGGAATTCGGTTTTGTTACCGAAATATACGAACATTCTTATAATATCATATCGATTGTAACATTTCGATATTTATGATATTGTGATATTTCTACAAACCATAAAAAGTGTTTTAAGGGGCGCCCACATACTTGTCTCGGCTCAGCAAGCGTCCGCAAGCGTTTGGCTTGGCTTGAATAGGCTTGCGATAGCTTGCTGCCGATCAGGCCGGGGTCCGGTTGGTATTCTGTCCACAAGGCGCGGCAAGCGTTGCTAACTTGCGCCTTGAGTACAACTCCGAGCTGTTTATAGTAAATATCGTAAAAATGTATAACTGGACAAACGATAATCATTTTTTTTAAATTATATCAAGCAGGGTCCTATGTATGGATTTATTAATTTAAAAACATATATAATTAATTCAAGTAAATTAGTTAATTTTTATATGAAAAGGAACAAGTCACAGAAAAATAAATAAAGTAACGGTTGAAACTGGGTCTCTCGTATATCCGGAACGAATGCATTATACCACTCTTTTTGTGTGTGAATACCGCACAAAAGTCTCAACAGCTCCAAGCCATCTGGAGCCAGTGAGACTATGGCATCCCCAATTGGGGTATGTTGTGATGCTGGAGGTAGTGGAGGAGGGGAAGTAAATGGGGAAGAGGAAGGTAGGGAAGTACATAGCTATTTAGATCTGATCACTAATCACGGCTACAGCCATTTCAAGCAACTTTTCTGCTAGCGAGAGCACTTATTTTTAAGTTGTTTCTGACGATTTCAAATTTCAAAATTAACATAATTATCTTCAACTATTTTTTCCCATAGTTTTGGCAGCAATCTTTTTACATTATTTTCAAATTTCTTCTCAAATTATCAATAAAATTAATTTGTCTTTTTTTGGGGCAATTTCTTCGTTTAGCTTTTAAATAGAAATAGGAAAAATGACATCTGTCACAGCTGATGTAGTTGCCTCGACGTCCGCCAAGAGCGTAGATGCCAACGTTTGGCTTGCCTACGCTTACCTAGGCTTGCGTTGCCACAAGTGTCAAGTGGCAAGTGTCTGGGCGTAGCATTCACTTTTCATCGGGACAGTTTTTTTTTCGAGCTTGTTGCCGTGAATTCAAGGTAAAATACTTTATTATTTTAGGTGATTTTGAAATTACTAAGAAAGCGGTGTAAGTGGTGTAAACAAAGTGATTTGTTTTTATTTAATTTGTTATTATTATTAGAAGTGAGTGCATATAATAAAGGCTTCGCATGTATCGTTCTCGATGGTAGTCAACGCGCATGGACTTGGCACGCGTGAATCGAATGTTACCTACAGGCTGTTTCAAAGTTCGTTCGTCGCTCAACAATATTAAAATATTTAGGTACTACTATTTTGGATTTTCGTCGCTCAACAATATTAAAATATTTAGGTACTACTATTTCGGATTTCTTTCGGAAACTGCTTCCTTGAACCCATTATTAGAACTATTTAGCGCCCTTGAGGTGATCTTTCACAAAAACGGCGCTCTACAAATTATCCAATTATTATTTTTTTATTTATTTGCCTTTGATTAATTAAGATCGTTAATTAAGCTAGTGTGTGTCGGAGTAATGTAAGCTGAAGCGATAAATACTGAAAGCATGTCTTCCGTTCGATGTTTCCTGCTTTAATTAAGACAGTTACTATTGGCAAACTGCGTTAATTGTATCATTTTGTGGAACAATAAAAGAAATCAGTTTTAATCGAATACTAAATGTTGTTTTATTAATTTAAAACCAGGAATATTTCTGTGTCATTTATGAAAATGAGATGTAGTATATGCAGTTCTATTATAAAAGGTAAACAAAGTGTTTTTATTTTATTTAATGGTGTTACTAAGGTTAGGTAAAGAGATGCAACTCGGTAAAAAAACTTAAGTATTTAGAAAATAAAATTGGTATAAATAGGTATTCATCAAAATTAAAAAGTAATTATGGGAATAGAGGTAAAATCTTTTTTGTTATTTGTTTTTGGGGTGTTATGCCGTGTTGCGCTAACTCATTCTTTAGCCAACTTTTCGGACAGCATTGCAGTGTCCATCATCAGGGCAGAACCAAGAATCAAGGGCAATAAATAACACATCTGCCCTGATGATGGACACTACAATGCTGTCCGAAACGTTGGCTAAAGAAGGAGTTAGCGCAACACGGCATAACACCCCAAAAGCAAATAACAAAAATACTTTTGGCCGTGAAAATCTTAAATCATATTTGAGGTATAATCTGATTACTATAACATGACGGCCACTTTTGTCTAAATATTGACGTAAATAAACTAACGTGAAGTTGACAACACGCCGAAAATGTTAAATGCTAATGAGTATTGCCACGCTAAAAAAATCGTCACCAATATAATTCATCAAATCTTCTTGTAAAAAATTTACAATCCGGCAGGATCAGTCCCCTCCCCAGAATAGCTAGTACGATGTTGAAGCGTCGTTTTAGGGAATATTTATGAGTAGGGCCGTAGATATATTTATTTTCAAATGTATTGACTAAATATTTAATAAACGTAATAAGTGTGCAAGGACATTTTGAGAAATAAAGGAAGTGAGAAATTAACTTTATATCTCCTAATGGAGAATTGTGATAAAAATTATTCATCTAAATGTTACAGATTTAAAATTTAATGTGTTTTTGTTGCTGAAGGTAAATGCTTAATTTTTTTCTGAATGTTTAGTCGAATTACACATTTTTTGTCGAAATCATAAAAATATATATTTTCAATTCATAAACGTTTCCACTTCTTTAGTAAATCCTTTTTTGGTTTGCGAAGGATTACCACGCACAAGTTTCATCATGAAAAAGATTTACGCAAAAAAATTACTTTTCGAACTCCATATATTATACTTTTGCATCAAATATGCACTCACTCATTCAAGGCTTCAGCCAATAGTGTTATACGAAAGAACTCACACAATCACAGACCAAGTTTTACTCCCCACACGATGCAATCTCTGAGAACAGGAATTGCGTAGAAAATTAGTGCGAGAAGCAACTACATTAAATGGAGCATGGGGTCTAGTATTGTATTTATTGGGTACGTACTAGGTCAGGGCTGCCTGACCAGATCTGAATAGCCAGGTACTTTCCTCTTCCCCATATCCTTCCCATCCCCACTACCTTCAGCCGCAGAACATAACCCAATTGTGGACGCCATAGCCTCACTGGCTCCAGATGGCTGGGAGTTGAGACTCTTGTGCGGCATTCAAATATCAACTGAAAACAATACAAATAACTCCTCGATTAATATTTTTTTATGTGAATACATCACAAGAGTCCCGAGTGCTCCCAACCGCCTGGAGCCAGTGAGACTATGGCATCCCAAATAATTGGGGTATGTTTTTATATACATATATGTGACACCTCACAAGAGCGTCCCTGCCTGTGCAGTGTACCGACAGGGGAACTATGTCACCACCCGGTTGGGCGGCGTTGTGAGGCGGATTAAGGTAGGGGCTGTAGGAAGGGATTTATTAATGCGGGCCTTGAAGAGGCTCGGATTATAGGAGGGAGGAAAAACAGATGCCGGTAGCTCAAAATTGCTCGTTGATAAGCTAAAAGTATTGGAGAGAGGAAGGAGATGTGGAAGAGAAAGGTGGGAAAGTACCTGGTCACCAAACACGGCTAAAGCCATTTCAATCAAATTTTCAATTCTGGATGATGGTATTACACCAGGGCAATACTGAGAGTACCCTCCAATCTGGAACGTATCGCAAATATACCTTATATTATTTTTAAAGATAAATTGTGAAATAATACAATGCCATATCTGCTTTGTTTCTATTATCTATGGGTAAAACCATGTAGGTACCTACCTAACACAAAAATTTAAATTTGTAACGGAATAAGGAAGATAGGCCATTAATCGTTGTTAGTTTGTGTGTAGTGTCGCCAACATCATATAACCTAACAATGCCCTGCATCTACACTCCTACATAGTCACCAAACGTACAACCCGTGCAGTATGGTCTAAGCTCGATGGCAGTTGGCAAACTTCCATGCCATATCCGCTTTGTTTCTATTATCTATGGGTAAAACCATCTAGGTACCTACCTAACACATAAGTTAAAATGTGTACCGGAACAGGGAAGATAGGCCATTAATTGTTTTCAGTTTGTGTGTAGTGTCGCCAACATCATATAACCTTACAATGCCCTGCATCTACACTCCTACATAGTCACCAAACGTACAACCCGTGCAGTATGGTCTAAGCTCGATGGCAGTTGGCAAACTTCCATGCCATATCCGCTTTGTTTCTATTATCTATGGGTAAAACCATCTAGGTACCTACCTAACACATAAGTTAAAATGTGTACCGGAACAGGGAAGATAGGCCATTAATTGTTTTCAGTTTGTGTGTAGTGTCGCCAACATCATATAACCTTACAATGCCCTGCATCTACACTCCTACATAGTCACCAAACGTACAACCCGTGCAGTATGGTCTAAGCTCGATGACAGTTGGCAAGCTTCCATGCCATATCTGCTTTGTTTCTATTATCTATGGGTAAAGCCATGTAGGCACCTACCTAACACATAAGTTAAAATGTGTAACGGAACAGGGAAGATAGGCCATTAATCGTTGATAGTTTGTGTGTAGTGTCGCCAACATCATATAACCTAACAATGCCCTGCATCTACACTCCTACATAGTCACCAAACGTACAACCCGTGCAGTATGGTCT
Organism: Hesperophylax consimilis; assembly: GCF_061612785.1. Lineage (NCBI taxonomy): Eukaryota > Metazoa > Arthropoda > Insecta > Trichoptera > Limnephilidae > Hesperophylax > Hesperophylax consimilis. The sequence goes on along the minus strand of NC_142840.1, from coordinate 18,768,950 downwards.
AAGCTCGATGACAGTTGGCACGCTTCCATGCCATATCCGCTTTGTTTCTATTATCTATGGGTAAAAGTTTGTTGGTACCTACAAAAAAGCTAAAATTAACAATAAGTATTAAAAATGTTTTTTTTCGAGATGGATGAAATTTTTCACTCTTACCTTTCGAAAAACTCAACGTAAAAGTTTCATAAAGGATTTGACTTGAAGACGAAACATTACTTTATCATAATGTACCAAATTCACAGCGCGTAAATATCTACATATTTGATATTATTATTTGTGCCATCTGGCGTCAAAAATATTAATAATTACACATTATTCCAATGGAAGTTTCCTACTTACCATAGGTCGAAAGTATGCTTTATGTACACGAAACACCTCTCTGTGAAAAGCATTGTTTGAGACCACGACGGGAAATTATATATAACGCATACATTGAGGACTGTCTTCAAACTATCGTCTGTACAGAATAAAAATATGTCTTCAAAGTATGCTCTAGATGTATGTATCGATATATATACTAAACGGTACATCATAGACGTATATAGCTGTGAGGGGGTAGTTTTTAAGGGTTGATTAAACAAAATGGCATTAAAAAAAAAGTGTATATAATGTGGCTCAAAGTATGCTTTATACAAATATATATATATATATATATATATATATATATATATATATATATATATATATATATATATATATATATGTGGGAAGCATAGAATGAGGACAGTTTTTCGAGCGCGCCCATACTTCGGGGACATTTGTATAGTTTGGGGACAGGCCCAAAGTATCTGTCCCCAAACTAACACTTTGCATTATATACGCAACGCATAGATTGAAGCCAATTTTAAAATTATGCAGAAGGCATGCTTTGAGCCATACATTACTAAAATATCCATAGATGCCACTATCGTATCGTTCTCAGATTTTTGAAATTTTCTATTGTGAATTTTCGAATTAGCAAAGGCTCGGTACCTATTTACCTAATTTATGTTTGTATTCTTTTTCGCTTGCTTTTGTCGGAGAATGTCGCATTTTTAAACCCGGTGTCCGCATTGTTGGTATTATTTTTTCTCATTAGATAATAATAAAATTAATATGCTCGTACATAATTTGATGGTGTATTAAAAACTGATTTTAAAATAATCTAATAAAAATAATTACACATATTACGTTTGTGCAAACATTAAAAAAAAAGTTTTTTTTTTGGTTTTAGGCATTCCACCCTGAAAAGAGTGCTTTGTGAAAAAAAAAATACTTCCATAATTTTTAATCATATTACAGATACCTGTATTTTCAAAATAAATTTATTTTCATACTTTGACAATGTGGGCTTCACTACCCGTACTGAGTTTTATACTTTTTATTTTTATAGTTTTTTTTCTTCTAGGTACCTATTCAAAAGTATAAATGTATGAAAAATAATAATGAGAGGGACATACTTCCTACTCTCATGTTACGTGAATAATGCAATAATAATATAACTATAAAAAAAGAATTCAGAAATCGCGGGTTCAAATTACGGCGTGCAATTTGCATAATTTCACAATATTTATTTGTTGAAATAATACGTTAGTACCTACCTATATGGTATAGGTATTTGCGGCAAATTCAAGAATGGTAGATAGGTACTTTCAGTATCGCCATGTTACTTGAATAATGCAATATTTTAAATAACTACAAAATAGTTGTTCATTGTTTCGCCGTTGAGATTGAGATTACGATCCTTGGCTACGAATTCGGAGGTCGCGGGTTCAAATTACGTCGTGCGCAAGTAAATTTTATTTGATAAATTTCTATAATTTCACAATACTTATTAGTTTTAAATAATTCGTTCGTACCTATATGGTATATTTGCGGCAAGTTCAAGAATGGTAGATAGGTACTTTCAGTATCGCCATGTTACGTGAATAATGCAATATTTTAAATAACTACAAAATAGTTGTTAAATTTTTCGCCGTGGAGATTGAGATTACGATCCTTGGCTACGAATTCGCAGGTCGCGGGTACAAATTACGTTGTGCGCAAGTAAATTTTATCTGATAAATTTGTATAATTTCACAATATTTATTTGTTTAAATAATCCGTTAGTACCTACCTACATGGTATATTTGCGGCAATTTCAAGAATGGTGGATAGGTACTTTCAGTATCGCCCTGTTACTTGAATAATGCAATATTTTTAATAACTAGAAAATAGTTAATAACTACAAATAACTACAAAATAGTTGTTCATTGTTTCGCCGTTGAGATTGAGATTACGATCCTTGGCTACGAATTCGGAGGTCGCGGGTTCAAATTACGTTGTGCGCAAGTAAATTTTATTTGATGAATTTGTATAATTTCACAATACTTATTAGTTTTAAATAATTCGTTCGTACCTATATGGTATATTTGCGGCAAGTTTAAGAATGGTGGATAGGTACTTTCAGTATCGCTATGTTACGTGAATAATGCAATATTTTAAATAACTACAAAATAGTTGTTCATTGTTTCGCCGTTGAGATTGAGATTACGATCCTTGGCTATGAATTCGGAGGTCGCGGGTTCATATTACGTCGTGCGCAAGTAAATTTTATTTGATAAATTTCTATAATTTCACAATACTTATTAGTTTTAAATAATTCGTTCGTACCTATATGGTATATTTGCGGCAAGTTCAAGAATGGTAGATAGGTACTTTCAGTATCGCCATGTTACGTGAATAATGCAATATTTTAAATAACTACAAAATAGTTGTTAAATTTTTCGCCGTTGAGATTGAGATTACGATCCTTGGCTACGAATTCGCAGGTCGCGGGTTCAAATTACGTTGTGCGCAAGTAAATTTTATCTGATAAATTTGTATAATTTCACAACATTCATTTGTTTAAATAATACGTTAGTACCTACATGGTATATTTGCGGCAATTTCAAGAATGGTGGATGGGTACTTTCAGTATCGCCCTGTTACTTGAATAATGCAATATTTTTAATAACTAGAAAATAGTTAATAACTACAAATAACTACAAAATAGTTGTTCATTGTTTCGCCGTTGAGATTGAGATTACGATCCTTGGCTATGAATTCGGAGGTCGCGGGTTCAAATTACGTCGTGCGCAAGTAAATTTTATCTGATAAATTTGTATAATTTCACAATATTTATTTGTTTAAATAATCCGTTAGTACCTACCTACATGGTATATTTGCGGCAATTTCAAGAATGGTGGATAGGTACTTTCAGTATCGCCCTGTTACTTGAATAATGCAATATTTTTAATAACTAGAAAATAGTTAATAACTACAAATAACTACAAAATAGTTGTTCATTGTTTCGCCGTTGAGATTGAGATTACGATCCTTGGCTACGAATTCGGAGGTCGCGGGTTCAAATTACGTTGTGCGCAAGTAAATTTTATTTGATGAATTTGTATAATTTCACAATACTTATTAGTTTTAAATAATTCGTTCGTACCTATATGGTATATTTGCGGCAAGTTTAAGAATGGTGGATAGGTACTTTCAGTATCGCTATGTTACGTGAATAATGCAATATTTTAAATAACTACAAAATAGTTGTTCATTGTTTCGCCGTTGAGATTGAGATTACGATCCTTGGCTATGAATTCGGAGGTCGCGGGTTCATATTACGTCGTGCGCAAGTAAATTTTATTTGATAAATTTCTATAATTTCACAATACTTATTAGTTTTAAATAATTCGTTCGTACCTATATGGTATATTTGCGGCAAGTTCAAGAATGGTAGATAGGTACTTTCAGTATCGCCATGTTACGTGAATAATGCAATATTTTAAATAACTACAAAATAGTTGTTAAATTTTTCGCCGTTGAGATTGAGATTACGATCCTTGGCTACGAATTCGCAGGTCGCGGGTTCAAATTACGTTGTGCGCAAGTAAATTTTATCTGATAAATTTGTATAATTTCACAACATTCATTTGTTTAAATAATACGTTAGTACCTACATGGTATATTTGCGGCAATTTCAAGAATGGTGGATGGGTACTTTCAGTATCGCCCTGTTACTTGAATAATGCAATATTTTTAATAACTAGAAAATAGTTAATAACTACAAATAACTACAAAATAGTTGTTCATTGTTTCGCCGTTGAGATTGAGATTACGATCCTTGGCTATGAATTCGGAGGTCGCGGGTTCAAATTACGTCGTGCGCAAGTAAATTTTATTTGATAAATTTGTATAATTTCACAATATTTATTTGTTTAAATAATACGTTACTACCTATATGGTATATTTGCGGCAATTTCAAGAATGGTAGATAGGTACTTTCAGTATCGCCATGTTACGTAAAAAATGCAATATTTTAAATAACTACAAAATAGTTGTTAAATTTTTCGCCGTTGAGATTGAGATGACGATCCTTGACTACGAATTAGGAGGTCGCAGGTTCAAATTAGGGCGTGCGCAAGTAAATTTTATTTGATAAATTATACCAAATAATTCGTTCGTACCTATATGGTATATTTGCGGCAAGTTCAAGAATGGTAGATAGGTACTTTCAGTATCGCCATGTTACGTGAATAATGCAATATTTTAAATAACTAGAAAATAGTTGTTCATTGTTTCGCCGTTGAGATTGAGATTACGATTCTTGGCTATGAATTCGGAGGTCGCGGGTTCAAATTACGGCGTGCGCAAGAAAAAAATATTTATTATTTTTTTGGTAAACTATCTTGTATATCTTATATCTTGCGTCATGTATCTTTTATCAGGAGATTTTTCAATGTGGATGAGTGTTTCAGGCGAATAATTATTGCTTGTAAAATAAAAAAAATATTTGATAAATAGGTGTAATTAACAGTTTATTAAGTTTACTTAATACGTTGGTACCTATACTATAGTATATTTTCGGCACTTTCACTTTGCATTGGCACTTTCGGAACATTTGTAAATGTGTACTTTCACTGTCGCCAGACGGTTAGGAGCAGACTCTTGAATGATGGTAGTGGTGTTGATGTAATGGTAGATACTGCTACCCGGCTCAGAACATTAAAATCCTAGACCTCTTTAAAATCGAAAAACTTTTAATTTCATTAATTTTGTCTAAATAAATTGATTACATTTTTCAGAAAACTTATTGTTCATAGATATGTACCTAGGTACCTAGGTAACTGGGCTAAATATTGGTCGGTTACAAGATTAATTTTAATTTAATTGAAAAACATCATAGGTAGGTGGTTAATAAGTTCAAAACTTAATTCATAACAAAGTTCTCAAACGATTAGCTACGAATTCACTCCGCGATCACGTGAACATTTTAACACGTGTTACTGACGTGCTCCTGCCACCGCGCAGAAAAGAGACAGCTACCCAACAGTTTGTTCCGTAATTTGATTGAACCCTTTCCACATATTCTCGACCGGATATATCCCAGACAGCTATCGGATTACATTGAACAAATATATTTCTTTTAGGAAAGGGTTGTCACAACCAGTGATAATTAAAATACATTTTTAATATTATTTTCAGTTAGTGGCCATATAAGATTATCGGTATTATCATTCTGTGAACCATCATTTCTATTTGTTGTATTTTACGGAAATCAACAGGCATAAACCAGTTTTAAAATGAAAATGTTATCCTTATCAAAACCGTAATAATTACTAGTGTTTAATTTTTTATCAAATCCTGTATTATAAAATTCTAAATAATGGCCGAGACTCGCCAGAGCTTACCAATTTAATAAAAATTCCAATTCCATCAAGATCAACCCGCCAATCCAATTTATTCCATTTGCCCACATGTAGAACAAACATTAGAAAAAAAAATCCCAATTCCTGGAATATGTACGCAATATAACAAAAAAATTCACAGCATAGACATTTTTAAAAAAATCTTCAGAAATATCGAATAGAAGAAACGCGTACGATAAATTAATACGAAAGTATGAAATGTATCGGGAGCATCTTATATCCTTATCCTATATTCCTCTCCTTTTTCTCTAACCAAACATTAATTTTAAGATATAATAAAACTCCATCTCCAAACCAATATTAGCATAAGAAACTTTTTTGGCTTGACTGCAATTCACTTGTGTGAATGGATTGCAGTCGTATTGTAGGTATTTATCTCTGTATTATATATTATGTATACTGTAAGCTGTTTGTTTCTTACAAATAAATACATATTAATTCCTTATCTCACTTATTTAAGTATCGAATAAAATAGTTAATATTTATTCAGTTGTTAGATTTGAAGAGGTTTTAATTAGGACGTTTACACAGTAATTAACTAGGTTTGAACAGCTAGGATTCGATTGTATTCTCTTTACACTCTTTTCTCCATTAATCCGTGCAATATGCCTAATCCATATAAAGCGTCCACTTCTTTATCGTGTTCATTATAATAACTTTAGTCTTGCTTGGTGACCAGATATAAATACCTAGTCAGGAACCTTTACCGCTCCATTTCCTTCTCTTCGTACCTACAGTACCTAGTACGAGTAATCGTTCGTTTCGGGACACCGACTGGATTCTGATTTGGTAGGTACCTAGATAAACAAAATACACCAGAGATTTTTCCGAAAGGCGAAATAGCGAACCTAATTGTATTGTAAGAACTGTGGTAGGTATGCGGTCTATCTTCTTTGATCTTACGAATTCGAATCAATTTACAGAATGCAACATAATTATATTCCTACCTACTTTGTACATATCTTTTCATAAATTATCGTAAAGTCCAAGTAAGTAGTGACCTAGGTAGGTACCTGCCTACCGAAGTCTAAAACATCAAGATTTGATTTAACTATCAATATCAAGCATGAAACTAAATTGTTTGTTTTGTGTAGCCCTTGCCGCTGTATCTTTCTTGTGGCGTGATACATTTTAGCTATCATTGGTTAGTGGTGTTATGTGTTATGTCACACTATCGCGTAGGGATATATAATAGTGCTATTCCATGTGAGTTCGATTTATATGCAACACTTCAAAATTTTCAACACTCCTGATGGAGAAAATTAATAATGTTTGTGGTAAGGTTTGGTCGAGGGGTAAGGCTCTCAACTAGCAATCCGGAGTTGCGAGTAAATTTTATTCAATTAATTTGTCTTATTTCACAATCAATTCATTTAAATAATCTGTTGTGCACTTGCGGCGCATCGCATAGTGAAAGGCGCTCTGAGTAAAACCACCGCTCAAAATTGAAACGTTGCTTTAAATAGTTTTAGCTATATTTAGTAACAAGATCTGAATAGCCAGTTATTTTTTTTTAAGTTTTCTTGAGAAACTGTTTTTTACCTTCCATACAAATTAAATTGGTGTGGCATGGAGTTATCAAAATCACAAATAGTTATCACAAATAAATATATTTTCTTTTAAGCTATAATATAATAAAGCATTTTATTGGGTTTTGGACATTTTGAAGTCCGTTTCTACATTAAAAAAATATATTATGTTGCCCTACGAAAAGTTCCGGTTTCGGAATTCGGTTTTGTTACCGAAATATACGAACATTCTTATAATATCATATCGATTGTAACATTTCGATATTTATGATATTGTGATATTTCTACAAACCATAAAAAGTGTTTTAAGGGGCGCCCACATACTTGTCTCGGCTCGGCAAGCGTCCGCAAGCGTTTGGCTTGGCTTGAATAGGCTTGCGATAGCTTGCTGCCGATCAGGCCGGGGTCCGGTTGGTATTCTGTCCACAAGGCGCGGCAAGCGTTGCTAACTTGCGCCTTGTATATGGCAATTAACCCTGAGAAGAGTGCAACTCCGAGCTGTTTATAGTAAATATCGTAAAAATGTATAACTGGACAAACGATAATCATTTTTTTTAAATTATATCAAGCAGGGTCCTATGTATGGATTTATTAATTTAAAAACATATATAATTAATTCAAGTAAATTAGTTAATTTTTATATGAAAAGGAACAAGTCACAGAAAAATAAATAAAGTAACGGTTGAAACTGGGTCTCTCGTATATCCGGGACGAATGCATTATACCACTCTTTTTGTGTGTGAATACCGCACAAGAGTCTCAACAGCTCCAAGCCATCTGGAGCCAGTGAGACTATGGCATCCCCAATTGGGGTATGTTGTGATGCTGGAGGTAGTGGAGGAGGGGAAATAAATGAGGAAGAGGAAGGTAGGGAAGTACATAGCTATTTAGATCTGATCACTAATCACGGCTACAGCCATTTCAAGCAACTTTTCTGCTAGCGAGAGCACTTATTTTTAAGTTGTTTCTGACGATTTCAAATTTCAAAATTAACAATATTATCTTCAACTATTTTTTCCCATAGTTTTGGCAGCAATCTTTTTACATTATTTTCAAATTTCTTCTCAAATTATTAATAAAATTAATTTGTCTTTTTTTTGGGCAATTTCTTCGTTTAGCTTTTAAATAGAAATAGGAAAAATGACATCTGACACAGCTGATGTAGTTGCCTCGACGTCCGCCAAGAGCGTAGATGCCAACGTTTGGCTTGCCTACGCTTACCTAGGCTTGCGTTGCCACAAGTGTCAAGTGGCAAGTGTCTGGGCGTAGCATTCACTTTTCGTCGGGACAGTTTTTTTTTCGAGCTTGTTGCCGTGAATTCAAGGTAAAATACTTTATTATTTTAGGTGATTTTTAAATTACTAAGAAAGCGGTGTAAGTGGTGTAAACAAAGTGATTTGTTTTTATTTAATTTGTTATTATTATTAGAAGTGAGTGCATATAATAAAGGCTTCGCATTTATCGTTCTCGATGGTAGTCAACGCGCATGGACTTGGCACGCGTGAATCGAATGTTACCTACAGGCTGTTTCAAAGTTCGTTCGTCGCTCAACAATATTAAAATATTTAGGTACTACTATTTCGGATTTTCGTCGCTCAACAATATTAAAATATTTAGGTACTACTATTTCGGATTTCTTTCGGAAACTGCTTCCTTGAACCCATTATTAGAACCATTTAGCGCCCTTGAGGTGATCTTTCACAAAAACGGCGCTCTACAAATTATCCAATTATTATTATTTTTTTTATTTGCCTGTGATTAATTAAGATCGTTAATTAAGCTAGTGTGTGTCGGAGTAATGTAAGCTTAATCGATAAATACTGAAAGCATGTCTTCCGTTCGATGTTTCCTGCTTTAATTAAGACAGTTACTATTGGCAAACTGCGTTAATTGTATCATTTTGTGGAACAATAAAAGAAATCAGTTTTAATCGAATACTAAATGTTGTTTTATTAATTTAAAACCAGGAATATTTCTGTATCATTTATGAAAATGAGATGTAGTATATGCAGTTCTATTATAAAAGGTAAACAAAGTGTTTTTATTTTATTTAATGGTGTTACTAAGGTTAGGTAAAGAGATGCAACTCGGTAAAAAAACTTAAGTATTTAGAAAATAAAATTGGTATAAATAGGTATTCATCAAAATTAAAAAGTAATTATGGGAATAGAGGTAAAAGCTTTTTTGTTATTTGTTTTTGGGGTGCTATGCCGTGTTGCGCTAACTCATTCTTTAGCCAACGTTTCGGACAGCATTGCAGTGTCCATCATCAGGGCAGAACCAAGAATCAAGGGCAATAAATAACACATCTGCCCTGATGATGGACACTACAATGCTGTCCGAAACGTTGGCTAAAGAAGGAGTTAGCGCAACACGGCATAACACCCCAAAAGCAAATAACAAAAATACTTTTGGCCGTGAAAATCTTAAATCATATTTGAGGTATAATCTGATTACTATAACATGACGGCCACTTTTGTCTAAATATTGACGTAAATAAACTAACGTGAAGTTGACAACACGCCGAAAATGTTAAATGCTAATGAGTATTGCCACGCTAAAAAAATCGTCACCAATATAATTCGTCAAATCTTCTTGTAAAAAATTTACAATCCGGCAGGATCAGTCCCCTCCCCAGAATAGCTAGTACGATGTTGAAGCGTCGTTTTAGGGAATATTTATGAGTAGGGCCGTAGATATATTTATTTTCAAATGTATTGACTTAATATTTAATAAACGTAATAAGTGTGCAAGGACATTTTGAGAAATAAAGGAAGTGAGAAATTAACTTTATATCTCCTAATGGAGAATTGTGATAAAAATTATTCATCTAAATGTTACACATTTAAAATTTAATGTGTTTTTGTTGCTGAAGGTAAATGCTTAATTTTTTTCTGAATGTTTAGTCGAATTACACATTTTTTGTCGAAATCATAAAAATATATATTTTCAATTCATAAACGTTTCCACTTCTTTAGTAAATCCTTTTTTGGTTTGCGAAGGATTACCACGCACAAGTTTCATCATGAAAAAGATTTACGCAAAAAAATTACTTTGCGAACTCCATATATTATACTTTTGCATCAAATATGCACTCACTCATTCAAGGCTTCGGCCAATAGTGTTATACGAAAGAACTCACACAATCACAGACCAAGTTTTACTCCCCACACAATTGGGGTATGTTTTTATATACATATATGTGACACCTCACAAGAGCGTCCCTGCCTGTGCAGTGTACCGACAGGGGAACTATGTCACCACCCGGTTGGGCGGCGTTGTGAGGCGGATTAAGGTAGGGGCTGTAGGAAGGGATTTATTAATGCAGGCCTTGAAGAGGCTCGGATTATAGGAGGGAGGAAAAACAGATGCCGGTAGCTCAAAATTGCTCGTTGTTAAGCTAAAAGTATTGGAGAGAGGAAGGAGATGTGGAAGAGAAAGGTGGGGAAGTACCTGGTCACCAAACACGGCTAAAGCCATTTCAATCAAATTTTCAATTCTGGATGATGGTATTACACCAGGGCAATACTGAGAGTACCCTCCAATCTGGAACGTATCGCAAATATACCTTATATTATTTTTAAAGATAAATTGTGAAATAATACAATGCCATATCTGCTTTGTTTCTATTATCTATGGGTAAAACCATGTAGGTGCCTACCTAACACAAAAATTTAAATTTGTAACGGAACAAGGAAGATAGGCCATTAATCGTTGTTAGTTTGTGTGTAGTGTCGCCAACATCATTTAACCTAACAATGCCCTGCATCTACACTCCTACATAGTCACCAAACGTACAACCCGTGCAGTATGGTCTAAGCTCGATGACAGTTGGCAAACTTCCATGCCATATCCGCTTTGTTTCTATTATCTATGGGTAAAACCATCTAGGTACCTACCTAACACATAAGTTAAAATGTGTACCGGAACAGGGAAGATAGGCCATTAATTGTTTTTAGTTTGTGTGTAGTGTCGCCAACATCATATAAACTTACAATGCCCTGCATCTACACTCCTACATAGTCACCAAACGTACAACCCGTGCAGTATGGTCTAAGCTCGATGACAGTTGGCACGCTTCCATGCCATATCCGCTTTGTTTCTATTTTCTATGGGTAAAAGTTTGTTGGTACCTATAAAAAAGCTAAAATTAACAATAAGTATTAAAAATGTTTTTTTTCGAGATGGATGAAATTTTTCACTCTTACCTTTCGAAAAACTCAACGAAAAAGTTTCATAAAGGATTGGACTTGAAGACGAAACATTACTTTATCATAATGTACCAAATTCACAGCGCGTAAATATCTACATATTTGATATTATTATTTGTGCCATCTGGCGTCAAAAATATTAATAATTACACATTATTCCAATGGAAGTTTCCTACTTACCATAGGTCGAAAGTATGCTTTATGTACACGAAACACCTCTCTGTGAAAAGCATTGTTTGAGACCACGACGGGAAATTATATATAACGCATACATTGAGGACTGTCTTCAAACTATCGTCTGTACAGAATAAAAATATGTCTTCAAAGTATGCTCTAGATGTATGTATCGATATATATATTAAACGGTACATCATAGACGTATATAGCTGTGAGGGGGTAGTTTTTAAGGGTTGATTAAACAAAATGGCATTAAAAAAAAAGTGTATATAATGTGGCTCAAAGTATGCTTTATACAAATATATATATATATATATATATATATATATATATATATATGTGTAATATTTTACATACTAAACAGTTCCACATAATATTTATATTATTAGGAGATTAACTGAGCCGGTATATATATATATATTAGAAAGCGAAAGACCGTTTTCGTTAATTTTTTATGTGGGTACAATTCAAAGAGTTGTATCTGCAGAAAGTCAGTGAAGTATCAAACAAGAGAGTGAAAAGAGAGTGTTTTAAAAGCGAAGGCGTAAATGAAGGATGGGAAGGCTAAGCTATTAGAAATTCGGACCTAGTCATTGAACAGAGAACATCATTGGGAACAGGGTTTCATTTCTGAATGGTTGTCTCTCACCAGGGCGATACAAAGCGTATTTCCCTCCCTGCAACATGATGTAAATATGCAATATATTTTATGTGTTGAATTTGTATTTAGTTAGTGGAAAATTTTTTGGATTTTTCACGTCGGGAGTAAATTTTATCAAAATAAATAATACGGGAAATATTATTTTTTCTAGAAAATATTTTTTACTACCTACAACATTTTTATTGACTAGGCCTGTCCGCACAGAGAAAACTTACCGAAATAAAATATTGCATACATATTGAACATCTGGTCAAATTGAAAACGGTACTGCAGGCCTTTAACAAATGAATGATAAACAGATTTCCTAAAAAACTATCAGTGGAACACGTGTTCATAAAAATGATAATATTTTCGCATTTCGTCCTTATATTTATTAGGATAAGCGCAGCTGAAAGAGCACATGTTCCGATATATTCTGAATTGACTGATATTTTTTGGGAAATGGCGTGCCATCACGTTTGTAACAGGAATTTTATAAATCAGCAGTACCTACTCATTTTTCTCCGTGCGCGTATGTCCTTTACCCCTCTTTGAATGATAAACAGATTTCCTAAAAAACTATCAGTGGAACACGTGTTCATAAAAATGATAATATTTTCGCATTTCGTCCTTATATTTATTAGGATAAGCGCAGCTGAAAGAGCACATGTTCCGATATATTCTGAATTGACTGATATTTTTTGGGAAATGGCGTGCCATCACGTTTGTAACAGGAATTTTATAAATCAGCAGTACCTACTCATTTTTCTCCGTGCGCGTATGTCCTTTACCCCTCTTTGAGTGTTCCAAATTTCACCGACCACAATTTCTAAATAAAAACCAAGTCTTGGCAATCTTTTCGTAAATCTGGTCTACTTCATGTTTGGTCATGTCAAGTCCAAGCACCATCGAGGAGTCATTTCTTGTACGTAAGTACGTATACATAAAGCATGTATGTATGTGTGTGTGTGTGAATTGGGGGTGATCAGTGGAGGGGGAGGGAAGATTGGATCGAAGAAGAAGAAGAAGAGCATTCTTCGCTCAGATGAGAGCAACACTTAACCTCTCACTGCAAAAACAATGATAATAATCCGGAGTGAGGCTTCGTAAACTGCTGAAGGGACCTTATGGGCTTAAGGTTTACCCCCTCGCAAGCCTGATGATGACAGGGGTGTGGAAACCCTACAATTATTAACAAGTAAAACTAAAATGAATAACTTTAAAAAAATATTTATTTCAATTAATTGGAATTTAATAATAACCAATGAGTTTGTCCACGGGTGACGTTCGAATCCCTTTAACTGCAGTGCAAGGCGTCGAGAAAGTTCGGCGGGAGATCTCAATGGATCTTCTTTTCCGGCCTCTCCCGATCCGTCTTGCTACTCAGCTGGTGAATTTATTTATTAAAATTGGAATTTAAGATTATAAAATAAGATAGGTCTAGTGATTCCGGCTGGAGAGGTCGAAGGATCTCCCTCAACCGGCCTCTCCTGCTCCGCCCCACCATGCAGCTGGTAGGCAGACGCAAACACTACCAACACCAACCTCACCGCATGAACCCAGGAACCCCTGCTAAGTCACACATGGGCTGACCTATAGCAGAGTAGTTGGTTATTCAATAAATGGTTCCTGGGGCGGTGGTTCCCATGTCCGCCTACTAAATTGCTAGTAGGTATGCATTGTGATTTTTTCATAAATCAAAAAAAAAATTGTCGTGTATCTATATATTATGTGTTCTACGCTCACTAGGTCTGTTAATATTCAAAAACAACTTACCAGGAACTTAAGGAACGATAAAATTGGCAAGCATAACATTTTATGCACTTCCTCGAAATAACTCGTAACATCAAATTTTCTATTTCGTGACAACCCTGCCGGCGAGCAAATGCACTTTCATTTCAGATTTCCCGTTTTTCCCCCCGCAGAGTCCCGGAAGAGTTTCATCACCCTCTCCTCCACCCCCTCCCCGCCAGACAACATTACCCCGAAGGCTGCTGTTATACCGATACAAGACAGAGGGACTACAAACCAGGGGATGATATGAGTAAGGGTAGCATTTGATTCCATACTTGTAAATCCCTCACCGAAGTCTTAAACCGACGGAGTTATATAGAAAAACGACTATTTTTTCAAGCTTTGCTGTAAAATATATCTACCTACTTTAAATAAAAAAAAACGAGTTATTAATATCCTTTTTTCTAAACACCTGGAAAGCTACTGAAGTACAAGGGTTATAATAGAATCTATATATTTAAAATAAAGTACCCATATAGATAAAATGTTATAGAATTTTAATCAATTTAATTTTAAGCAGTTTATTTACCATGGAGCATTGTTTGATAGCATACTGAGAGGGCATATGCGAGCGATATTTGGGCGCCGTCTTACCGTAAGTACCTAAATCTCAAATCTAGAAGAAATTCCTCAGTTTTGTCAATATGCGGACGCATGGAAACTGTTCGAGGTTTAGATACCATATTGACTTACTTGAGGAAACTGATTCTGTGAGTTTGGAAACCAGGCAGAAAGCAAGTCTAGCGATATGTCTTTCAAAATTTGGAACAATTTTATCGACAGCCCATTCCTCTTAGACTGCTATGATTTATATATGCATCAAACCACTACTGCCGGAGTCGATAGCATGACCTGTTAAGAGTACCGCATGGCAGAACCATTAGTTTTCACACATTATTATTTTATTTTTATGTGATGCGGCACAGGACTTGCTGCTCCCAACCGTCTGGAGCCAGTGAGACTATAATATCCCCAATCGGGGTATGTTGTGAGGTTGACGGTAATAAGGATGGGAAGGAGATGGGGAGAGGAAGGTGGGGAAGTACCTGGTTGTTCAGATTTCGTCACCAAATACGGCAAAACAATTTCAAGCAAGGTTTTCATTCTGAATGGTGGTCTAAAACCAGGGCGATACTGAGAGTATCTTCCACTGTGAAACATGCCGAAAATATACTATATATTATTTTAAATGAGTAAATTGTGAGATAACATATAATTAGTCAAATGAAATTTATTTGCGCACGCCGGGATTTGACACTTCGACCACGTAGGCCGTAAATACGTATTATTTTCACATTAGTCCTATATGCACCTTGAAAATGTAAGTACCTAGCAACATTTAATTAAAAATGGAGACAGATTGATTCAATTATAGTGGATCAACGAAGTCTTATCTACCCACAAAGACTAAAGGTTATCCACATCCAATTATAATCTATAACTACTGACAATAATATTTTTAACCTACGGCTATGCGCATACTCAAGGCTTCCGATCCGCCGGCTACTAACTGAGTTTACTGAAAACCACCTCAACCAAGGCCAATGCACTTATTCAAGTTGGCCTGTATGTCGTCGCTCTCAATTCAAATAGGCTTATCTGGAAATTTGCGAAGTAAAACATGTTTTTTGCCGGATTCTTACATATTTAATTAAATTGTTCTCTAATAAGGTAATCTTTTATTTATATAAATTTTAGTTTTTTTTTCCCCTTTATTTTTATTTTTGTTCTATTATTTTATACAATTCTTTTATTTTATATAATTATAACTTCACATTTCTCATAAATTTAATTATTTCTTCTAATGCTGTCTTACGTAAAATCACAAGGAGGAAATCCGTAATTGGTTTTATTTTGGCTATTTTACTTATGTACAATCTGTAAAAATGTAAACTGTTGATTTTCCCAAAAATGAATAAATAAATAAATAAATAAATAAATAAACAGTGTGTTTTTAAAACCCCAATATTGAAACACATACAAAAATTCCAAATATGAACGCCTGTGAATTGAAAGCGATGATATAATATAGAGGGAAGGGTACATAGGTTTTCTGCTTAGATGAAAAAAATAAAATAGGTTCGCTGCTTTGATGCACCACGACCAGACTGTAGTACAGTGGCACAGCGTACATATAGAACCATAGAGTTATGTTCAAATCATGGCAAAACAAGTGCTAAATGTACACGCACGTGCAATTTGCCTTTTTGTATTGCTATTTTATGTCATCATTTTATTTTATATGCAATTTATTTATATTAATCTTGTACTACACTATTTTTCTTCATATGGAAGACGGAGAATTTTTCGTGGAGTTAAACAATAAATAAACATAAAATCCACACTTATTCAATGATCGCAAATTCACTTTATACCGTCATTTTAATTTAATGAAAAAGTAATGTTCATATATATACATAAAATTATGTATAATATAAATAATTCTACTGTTTACAACTGATTTCAACATTAAAAAGTGGTAATATTCCTCCTAAACACATATGTATATATAGGATGATTTCTCATGAACATCAGGCCAACTTGATTCAGTGTCCTGGCCTGGTTTGAGATGTTTTTGGTTTATTACGCGTTTTTGTCTGATTTCAATGTAGGGTGAATCAGAATGAAATTAGCATCATTATTAAGGACTTTGCCTTTCAAACCTCTCAATAATTTGGCTCATTTTCCGTCGCGCGTGAAATAGGATACGAGAGGAAAAACCAGGAAGCGGAAAGATGCAATGGATAATTTTTAATGGGGATGCATTATGTAAATTAAGTTTGTTAAAAAGGTTAAAAAATACGATGAAGTGATTATTTGAGGGAGTTATATATATTTTTTAATTGGGGCGGAAATAAAATATTTCACACCCCATGGAGTTTATTGCAGAACCGGATCTATGTAGGTGCATTCGTGTATTACAGGGCAGGACATCGTAAAAGCAGAATGGCTTATGTATTTTTTAAAAAATACTACAAAATAAATTTTGATATTTCTTCAAAATATCATCTAATGACCTAAAAATACAACATGGTGTAGGATATATTGGCAAATCAATAAACCGTATATTTTACTATAAAAATAAACAGATATAAATGTTGTTGATCCGGTTCTGATCAAAAAGGTAAGACAACAGACAAAACCTTATTCAAGACTGATTTATGTGAGAGTATTTTGTAAAATAATGTTAGATAATTCAATTTAATGCTGAACAAATGAAACAAATACTATCGATAATATAATAAACCTACCCCTTAACATCCTAATAAAGCACTCCACCCATGGACAACGATTATTTTAGTCCTATTCCATTAAACTGTATATCTCCTTGCCACCTAATCTGAAACAACCTGCTGATAATTCACCAACACACAAACGAAAATAACAGATCACAGACTGGATAAAAATTAAAGGTACACTATTTTTCCAAAATCTGTCAAAACCCCAAATCAAGCATAGAACAAAATTATTGTTAAATAATTATTTGGTTATGTTTCAAAAAACGTGCTTTTATTATCACGTGCTTTTTTTAAAATTATCTTTTCGTCTAAATTGCATCATTATGTTCACTTCTTGTAGTGTCCTTTTATTTTCACTAAATTGTTACTACGTTGTATGTACCAGTATGTAATACTATGATAAACTTTAACTGCTACTAACCTAATGTACAATTCTTCCGCCATGGATGAAACCACAGTATCGTCCTTGAGAATCAAGTATATTTATAAAAGCATAATGCCACTTTATCTAAATCATTCGGACACCTCAGTACAGGTTCTCTCAGTGAGGTGTTGACAAAACACTACTACTAACCCAAACAGTAACTGATTATTAACATTTTTTGAATAGCTGGTATTTATTACAAGAACTAAACGTAAGTAAATAGAAATAAATATATAAAAAAAATCAAATAAGTTTTTTTGCCCAAGAGGTCTAGATAAAGGTTTAGAGGTCTAGATAAAGCTCTATGTCAATAAGATAAGAAATTCCGACAAAAAAATGACACAAAATCAAACTAAAAGTGCCCATACCTATCGAAAATAAGATAATAATAAAAAACAGGAAGGAATAATTTGAAAACTAACAATTTAATTCATATTGTGATATTCTGGTTCATTATGAGTTTGCCTATCAGCCCTCCAAAGAAAACATTGACTTTTGGGACATTCTGTATATTAGTGAACTTTAATTTAATGTGTAAGGTAGGTATCGTAGAAGATACTTGTAGTATTGCCCTGATGAAATATGACCACCATCCAGAATTGAATCGTTACTTGAAATGGCTTTCGCTGTGTCTAGTGACCAGATTGAGAATCACTGCAAATATCTGAATCTACTGAAGATAGGTCATTTGCTGGTTAAAAAAAGTCTAGTATCAACCTGCATTTAAGCAAAAAAATATCCTTATACGTATAATTTTGGTAAAAATATATTAAGTATCTCATGAATATCTACATTTTAAATTAAATTTGCCCATTCGGGTGCTGAATAGTTAGCTGAAGTGAACTGAATAGCCAGAATTCCTCTCATCTCATCAATCGTATGGTGGAAAACATGGAAAGGGAGGAACCAGCAGCAGCGGTCGGTGGGGGAGGGTGGAGTTACCCCAGACCAAATTATTTATAGGTCTGCAATAATCAAACTACCAACCCACCATTTGACAGAGGGAGGGGGACAATACATAATATAATATAACAAAAAATAACATATTTCTGCCAAGTAGGGGGTAAAAGTTTACTTTTTTTTATTTTATTTTATTTATTTTTTTATTTTTATGTGACACCTCACAAGAGTGTCCCTGCCTGTGCAGTGTACAGACAGGGGAACTATGTCATCACCCGGTTGGGCGGTGTTGTGAGGCGGAATAAGGTAGGGGCTGTAGGTAGGGATTTGTTAATGCGGGCCTTGAAGAGGCTCGGATTATAGGAGGGAGGAAAAACAGATGCCGGTAGCTCGTTCCATATACGAGCCGACTTACACAAAAACGAGTCGTAAAAACGGCCCGTTCTCATGAAGCCAACGTCAACCGTGAACGGGTGTTCAGTTCGTGTCCGTCGAGTTTCGCGCACTTGCACCGGTGCATCAGGAATCAATGCTGCTAGCTCCTTGGAGCAGGCTCCATTGAAATACCTGTAGAACAGACACAGCATGCCTACATTGCGTCTATGCATTAGAGAAGGCAATCGGTCTGTTAACAACGGATTGTCAATCAGACGGATCGCTCTCCTTTGCACAGATTCAAGCAGGTTTATTAAGTATTTTGGCGCACCAGCCCAAAGGTGGCTCCCAAATTCAATAGTTGGGCGGACTTGAGACTTGTACAGGGTTAGCAGCTGGTCACTGTTGAAGAATCTCCTAGCCCTGTACAAGACGCCCAACTTTTTGGAGGCCTGATTTACTCGGGCTTCTATGGATCCCCGATACTTGAGCTGGTCTGATATAGTAACTCCAAGCATTTCAATGGAGTCTTTATTGGGGAGAGTGCTCCCATCAAATTGCACCAGACAGTCATTGATTTCCCTCTTTGCCGAAATCAGACACACTTGGGTTTTTGAGACGTTGAAACTGACCAAGTTGGCCTTACCCCAGGCACGAACCATCTCGAGGTGGTGGTCAATTTTTTGCTTCAAAACTTCCCGAGCTGTTCGGACATCATAGGTGGAAGGGGGCCTGTCAAAAAGATAACCCTCGTGAACGGTGCTGTCATCAGCGTAGCAGTGAATTGGTGCACATTCAACGAGATCGTTGATGTGCAATAAAAACAGCGTTGGAGACAGCACAGATCCTTGTGGCACCCCCGCATTGATTTGGTGCGGTGAGGAAGAAGAGCCGTCAACCACGGTTTGAATTGTTCTTCCCCTCACAAAGTCCGCAATCCAACTATGCAGGGTTGGGTGGATCCCATACGATGGTAACTTCCCGATAAGCGCCCGGTGCCAGACTCTGTCAAAGGCTTTGGAGATATCCAACCCAACGGTTTGAGTTTCCCCAAAACGTTCCATGTACCGACCCAACTATGCGTCACATATCCGAGTAGATTTCCACACGATCGGTTTCGACGAAATCCATATTGCCGATCGCTTAGGATATTGTTATTCTCGAGATATGTGAGCAATTTGTTGTTAACCACCCTTTCTAAGACCTTCGAGAGTATGGAAGTGATGGCTATGGGGCGGTAGTTAAAAGGGTCGGAGCGGTCCCCCTTTTTTGGGATTGGGTGGACGATTGCCTTTTTCCAAAGATCTGGCACCTTTCCACCTTTGAGAGAGAGCCTAAATAATTTCGCGAGCACTGTAGTCATTTCTGCAGAACACCTCTTGAGGACCAAGGCAGGTATTCCGTCCGGCCCACTGGCTTTGTCAACTTTCAGCTCGTTCAAGACTCGGAGAACCTCTCTGTTCCGGATCTTCGGTTCCTCCATTTGAAAACCGCAGTGCGGAATGGAAGGGGGAGTCTCTCCGTTATCTTGAAGAGTTGAGTTTTCCGCGAAAATTATGCCTAATAATTCAGTTTTCTCGCGGGCCGAGTTAGCCAGCCGACCATCAGGCTTGGTCAGAGGTGGGAAAGTGGTTCTGCAGAAATTTCTTCCGATCGAGCTAGCGAGTGACCAGAAAGCACGCCTACCTGTGGGGCAGTCAGCCAGCTTTTTCGCAATTCTCTGGTCGTGATCGCTCTTAGCTCTATTTAGGACTCTCTTACAATCCCTTGCCCGTTTTCGGTATTCCGAAAGGTTATTCATGGAGCTAATCTTCCGGAGTGCATTAAAAGCCGTATTTTTGAGTCTGACAGCTTCAGCACAGCGATGGTCAAACCACGGTTTTGTGCCCGCTCCAGAGGATTTGACGGAGAAGGGAATGTAGCAATCCATTGCTGATGTGATTACTTCTCCTACCTCGCGTGCACAAATTGATGGGTCCTCGGAGCTAAAGCATACAGTACTCCAAGGAAAGGCGCCGAAGAAAGACCGCATGCCGTCCCATTTTGCTGCCCTGTAGTGCCATACTTTCCTCTTTACATGTTTGTCGGGTTGACGGTTCATGGAGGATGGGGCAGAGGTGGTAATCAGGCAGTAGTCAGAGGATCCTGAGGGCGCTGTCACCTCCACTCTGTACCCGAGTGGCTCATTAGTGAGAAACAAATCGAGTAGGTTGGCTCGATGTGATGGGATGTCTGGTATTCTGGTCGGAGATTCTACGAGTTGGCTTAGTCCATGGATAAGAGCAAAGGATTCCGCTGATCTGCCGGCAGAGTTCGCTGGGCCCGAGAACTTCAGCCATTGTTTATTATGAACATTGAAGTCCCCCAGGATTACAAACTCGGCCGATGGGTAACGGGGCAAGAAAATATCTACAGTGTCACTCAAGTATTTAAACAACTCAACAGTGTCTGATTCGGCAAGGTTTGGTGAGCGATATAGGCACGCATAAATTTTCATCATACCGGTGAGATCCACACGTAACACTTCGTGTTTTGCGCTCTCGATATTTGCGAGACGAGCGCAGCTGATGTCAGCACGGCTGTAAAGGCAGACACCTCCTTTTGGCCTGAAAAGGCTTTCCAGATGATATCCTGGGCAGTTCAGATAGGAGGTATCTGGGGGCTCGGCAATCTGTGTTTCCGTAAGGAAGAGGAGATGGGGATTTTGTGAGAGAAGGTGGTGGTGGAAGGGAGTTAGGTTGGTGTGCAGACCGCGAATGTTAGCAAAATTCACCTTCATCCTTGGTCCACACTGAGGACTCCTACTGTTCGCTGTCGTTGAGTTTATATTAATTGGTTGTGAGTTCATAGTTTTTAAGTTTGTTTTATCTGTTTGTGGGATTTAGGATGAGTTGGGAAGGATTAGGTTAAAAAGGTTGGGTGAGGAGTTGGAGAGTGGAGCAACTGGATACACCAAATGTAAGGTATGTTCTTCTGACTGCGGTTCCAGGCAATGGGCAGGAGAGTCTGGCTGTGGAGGTCGCCCAGTTCGCCCCAAACGCTTGATGCTGGGTCCTCACCGGTCACGAACCGGCACAACATCAGCGGCAGGGTTTTTTCGCTGACTGATGGGGCAGCCCACCCTTGGTCGTGAGCCCAAGGGTCGGGTCCCTGTACTATCCAGCGGCCTGGACAGCGATAACTGGTTTACTGGATCTCCCTCAACCGGCCTCTCTCAGCCCGGCCCACCCCGCAGTAAGTAGGCCGACCCATTCATCAGTGTGATCCAGAACGCACAACCCTCCATGAGCCCGGGCACCCCTGCTAAGTCACCAAACGTAGCGAACCACTTCAGGTGACCTGTGGCAGAGGTGTTGGTAACCCAGAGTATGGTTCCCGGGGCGGCGGTACCCATTGACCACCTCCCAAATTTTTTTTTTACTGTTATCAAGTTTAACGTGTAACTCCATTTCACTTTTAAGATTTTCTTTAATATACTTAATAACGTTATTATTAGTTTATTCATAGACAATATTAAACAGTAGAACCTGTAATTCAATAATAATATTATTCGAAAGAAAAACTAGAACCAAAAAAAAATAATAATAAAATGAAAAATCATAATATAAATGAATCAGAAGTTATATATTGGCATTCGAAAGCATGCATGATAAAGTAGCATAATATTCAAACTGAAAACATTGCATTACACACGGTGTTCGGAAACTCGTGGTATAACCTAGAAACTGGTGAACTTACATCACACGGAAAAATAAATGAATTCTATTTGTGGATAACGATACTTCCAAGATTAAAATTAAAAACATTCCTGGTACTATTCAACCGGCGTTTTACAAAAAATTTTATAAAAAGTTTTATAAAAAATTATAAACCCTCTTTTAAATCTTTTCCCACTCAACTGGTCTTTCCCGTCTAACGATATTGTAATTCCTAATTCTGATAAACTCCGCCCGCTCTTACCCCTCCCCCCTACTTCCACTTCTTCTTTCAAATTGTAATCTATATTTCATTTTTGACTTCAATGTATACTTATTCCTGATGAGGTGAATTTCGTTCATGTAACATGTAGAGGTTGTATGTAATTAAGTGATGTAAACAAAGTTATTTATGTTTTAATAAAATAAATAATGCCATCAAAAAGTGATAAGCTTTCAGAAGAAATCTTCTTATTAAACGCTTGTTAATGGTCAAGTAATTTTGCGTATTATTAGCTGCATATTTAAATATTCGCGCCAGTCATTTGGTTCGTTCTTATACCGCCAGAGGGGCAGAGTGGTCGAATTTCGCCTGTAGACCCCATTCGGGATTTACCCGAAATATACTATTTGAATTCGACCAATCGGAGGGCCTAGATCGTCCAGACGCTAGAGTAATAATACTATCAGATTAATTAGTTGATAGCCTCCGTATGTTTGTGCTCGCAAAACTCGAAAACTATTCGACCGATATAGCTGAAAATTTCGATGTTTGTTTTTATCAGTGCCAGGAGTGTTTAGAGAGTGGTTTGAATGATAGAAAAAGTCGTGGACGCCCAAGGAATACTTCTGCAATATATCTGCCCCGGAATGAGAAAAGAAGTCGAATTAAAGTTGATGTACTGTAGTTTTTAATTGTAACTATGGAGACGCCTGACATTAGCAATAGCGAAGCATTGCGGCGTTCACTAGTCTATTATAATTG
The DNA here is from genome assembly GCF_061612785.1 of Hesperophylax consimilis. Taxonomy (NCBI): domain Eukaryota; kingdom Metazoa; phylum Arthropoda; class Insecta; order Trichoptera; family Limnephilidae; genus Hesperophylax; species Hesperophylax consimilis. The sequence continues at coordinate 18,745,273 of NC_142840.1, read as the reverse complement.
GTAAGTTTAAGAATAGTCAGATTTATTAGCTAGTCTAGTCAGTTAGTTCAATGTGGATGTAAAAGCAGGACTGTCCAAAAACAATAAACGTGTTCGAATATAGCTATTTGCTATAGTCACGTAATCTACATAAATAAAAAGTTAAATGTTCGTTTGTTCAAATTCTTAAATCTCCAAAAGTTCTTCACCGATCGCTTTGAAACGTTGCATTCGAATACGAGTGTGTTTTTATATACCTATATCAAAAATACGTCATCTGTGACAGGTAAAAACATGTTTGTTTTTAAACAGCACCATCTGTAGGATGTGAAAGCAACACGCGCTATTGTTTCCTTATCTGCACACACAGACTGAGCCATAGCAAAGCGTGGCGGGGTACAGTTAGTCAAATCATAATGAACAGAGGTGGACTGAATGTAGAAATACATTCATGTCACGACATCAGGATTATCGAGTTTTTTTTAACGAGATATTGATTTATTGGACAGGTTAAGCATATTTTCGACGAAGATATCTGAAATCTTATGTTAAAGGTATTTTTTTAATATCATTACATGTGTTGATAGGTTAGCAGAGGCGGATTTGCCCTTAGGCCTATGTAGGCCCGGGCCTAGGGCGGCCAGATATTAGGGGCGGCCAATCGTGACAAAAAAGTCACAGATGATGACAAGAAATTACTTCCTAAGTACCTAAATATTCTACATACGAAATAGCAATATGCAAGAGCGTGTTCACACACAGCACACAGCGCGCCCCCACGCCCCGCAGCCGCCCTCGCCTCACCTATCATGCTGCGTCGCTCGTCCGCTCGCGTATTTCCAATCCCTACAGAGTTCAGTTTTTTTTTATGTTAGATAATGCTTTACGTAAAATTTTTTACCAACGTTTTAATTTGTATTTTAAGTTTAGTTATTATATTCGAATATGTACCTTTAGTTGATTTTTATTTAATAGAGGTGGTGATTTCTTTTATTTGTTTGGAGACTTAATAATAACTTTTTATTCATCCCGTATCTGGCAACCCTAATTGTAACTGTGAAACACTTATATATTATTGTATGAGAATAAACCTAAAACTAGTTAAATAAATTAAACCTAAAACTGTTTAAAATGTTTTATTCAAATCCTTGAAACCTTAGAAAGTATTACGAACTAGCAGCTATTATAGTTAACTAAATTTCTGAATCGATTTCGATAAAAGTTGTCAATAAAGTAAATTCATTATGTAGTCTATAGTCTATATCAGGGGTCTCCAAACAACGGCCTGCCAATGTCATCAATCCGGCCTGCGACAATCGACAATTATACAGTAATCGAACTAGCGAATTTAGCAAGCGTATTTTTTTACATTAATTCCACACAGGAGGCTTTGAGGAAAATATTTTCCCTCACGACCTATGTCATCTTAGGTGATGCTGTGTGGAGGGTCTTTTTAAGGAAGGGAAGGATAGGAAGTTCTGAAAAGGAAAATGTATGAGGGGTGGGTAGGAATCTGGGGATTAGTGTGTCCAGGAGTGACATACGTATGAATACATTCCTCCAACTGCGGTGCAAGGCGATGGGTCAAGATAGTCCGGCTGGAAAGGTCAAAAGGCCTCCCTCACCCAGTCTCTCTCGATCCGGCCCGCCACGCAGCAGGTGGGCAGACGTATCCGCCGCCAAGACCTGGACAAATCTCACCCCATGAACCATGAATGATAATGGCAGGAAAATTAAAACGGTTTTGACCCTAGGAACTTACTGAAAAGTTTGGATACTCTGGTCAATATGATGGGTACTGAGAAAGGGGCGGCTACATGGTCTGGGGCCTAGGGCGGCCAAGACTGCAAATCCGCCTCTGTAGGTTAGTGAGTTATAGAATGTCATAATACTAGGAAAAATGAACTGTTATGCTTTTTATATGAATATGCTCAAATTGTCAGACACAAGAATTTTACTTGACTTGGTATTTCTATATAAAATTCTAAATGATTTAGTTGATAGTCCGGTATTGGTAGAATTGATAAGTTTTCGGATTCCACAACGTAATGTATTCCTCTTTGCTCAGAATACTAATGAAGGGAAACAGTTATACCAAGTCAGTGGACATCTTCAATTTATCTTTAAACAAATATAAAATGTTGTTAATGAAGCAATTCAGTAATGTACAATAAATAATGTATATTTCTTAATATTCTCAATTAAAAGCCCCGAAAAAGGGCGTTAATAAATAAATCAACAAATAAATTAAATTTGAGTTTCATGATAGATTAATGTAGGCAGAACTTCTCACACTACGCATTAAAAAGAAAAAATAAATGTATTAAAGGTAAACAAAAATAATAAAAGAATTGTCAAGCCGGAATAATTGTACGTATATCAGAAAATGATTTTTTTAACAAATTTTCATTATAATTCGACAAACTTGACATAATTCGAGCTCCGAAAATTTTCAATGTAACTACTATTGTAATAATATCCGTGATAGAAGTTAATTTATTATTCAATGTCGTTAAAAGTGAAGCGGTAGTTAACAAATGAAAACTGCGTTGATTCCAAACAGTGGACATTTATTTATAAAAAATTGGCGCATGTAACAAGTATTTTTTCGTTATTATTATTTTACGTAGATATCAATGCAATGTAATTCAATGACTGTCGCGAAGTTATATTTGTAACATCCATAGGCAACATATATTATGATTATACAAATTTGTCTATCCCAGTCGAGCCCGCCAAGCAAGTCACACGGGGAAGCGGAACCCATGCCCGCCTACCTACAGTATTAAGACCAACAACAAAAGAATGTTAACAATATCTAATGATATTTAATCATAATCAACGTTAAAGTATGACAATGATTCGCGATGTGCGACGTATTTTTTGACATTACAGGTGAGCCAAATTTTTCAGACTAATCGACATGGATTTTTAGGTACCTTTTTGGAATTTTTATCATCACAGTGATGGTCATAAAGTTGATTTCTCTTCGATTGCGGGATAACAGCTCTATAATAATCTAATTCAATAAAAATTGTGATAGGTGGATATACGAGTACTTTAACCTAATCGGCGTTGAGAGCGGATATGGCGAGGCCATGGTAAGATACCAAAAACTATTATTATTATCTGGATGGACAGGTTGGTTTCCTGTTTGTTGGAATAATTTTTCATGCTGTATTAATTTTGGTGCAGTTACATTTATTTTCCTTGCATTTTGTTGAAAATGCTTTTGTTTTCGGTTTCTAATTTTAGTTATTTTTTTGTTATATAAGTACCATTGTAAGTTACTTTTAGTTGAACATTGTTCTCGTGGCACCTAACATGAAGTTTAAACATATCATTTGATGAAACAATATTGTCATTAATGTTTGTTTTGAAACAAAGTTTGACATTTATTAACATTTCTGACAGCTTTTTATATATTAAACTTTACATTCAAATTTGGATATCATTGAAAATAGCAAAAATATAATTGACAAAAAGTAAAAATAAAATTGGTTCCAAATGTGACCCTTGGGGAGCACCGCAGGTAGTGATGAATTTATGTGAAAACCCGTCAATTTTAACAGCTGCTACGTACATAACTGTATATTTTTATTTAAAATTCATGAAGCTTTTTTAATTAATAAATCATGATATACTCTGACAAATGTTTTGTTGATTGGTATAGACAAAATGAACTTGTAACTTCATAGACATAGATTCAGTTGTATAGTTTTGGTAAATTAAAATATTAGACAAAGTAGATTTTCCCGAAGAAAACCAAACCTAAACAAAATTAAGTATATATATATACTTAGGCCTTAGTCGTAGGACAATAGTTATAGGCCTTAGTCGTAAGTCACTAGATATATGTCTTAGATGTAAGTCACTAGTTTTTAGATTTAATTATTTAATAAATATATTTGTACAACGCCCTTGAGGTGATTTTTCTCCTAAACGACGCTATATAAATTAGCAAAATATTATTATTATTATAAGTATTTCGATTTGAGTTGTCGCCATGAAACGTGGCCTGCTGCACATGAAACATTATTTCGAAGTTTTTTGGTTATGATTTTATTTGACTATCTTGGTTTCAAAATAACTTTCTAATTTGTGAATTTCTTCTACATTCGTCATTGTATGTGGAAATATTGCTTGTGCAATGATGGCGGACTTAGTTAGCAGGGGATTGAACCCGCGACGCCTGGGTGTGACGCATTGGACCGCACATCTGCTAACAACAATCATTCATTATATTATAACAATAATAAACAATGTCTACCTTAGAAAAGGTTCTAATTATAATATATTGCACTGTTTCAAATCGTCTAATATTTTGAAAGTTATTTCATAAAAATTTTCACATCAAGAACGTTTGAAAAATCAATATTATTTCTCAAATCGTATTTTTATGCATTTCCTCCATGCATGTACTACTTTTTCCAATATAGACAGGAAAAGATTAATTTTGTCAATGAATGAACACAAATAAGTATCCAAGAAAATATGTTGGAACATGATAGATTTACTTTTTGAAATACATATAATCTTTCAGAAAGCAAAAAAAACGTCATAATATCCTTATTCCTATCAATATATTGTTGGTTCAAAAATTTTTAATTTGTTCTTTTGTTAGTAGCCATTTTTGCTGTCTGCAAAGGCAAGTATAAAAAAAATAATAATATTAGTAAAACTAACTAACTAACTAACCATCACGCCGTTTCCCCGCAGGGGTAGGCAGAGAGGACGGACCGCAGAGTCTAATAATATTAGTAAATATTTAAAAATGATTCATATACGTCACGTTTGTGAAAGTTCACATTAATTTAATTTAAAAATTATTTTACGCACTGTATTTATATTTTAATTTATTTCTTGAGAATAAATGTAGGTTGGACTAGTCGGAAAATGTATCAAAATAATCTAGTAATTTATAAAATGGTATAAAAAAAATTAAGTACCATGGCAACACAGTCAACACAGATTTAATAACAAAATTACATTTGATATGAGGATAGCCTACTCGGGCTTTTTTATATTAACTTCCGGATCTGATATGTTGCCACCGGACAGCAAAGAAGACATTTAAAAGTATACACAAAATATTAAATGCTAAAAGTGCGTGCTTCTTCTACGTAGTTGTGTTTTTATTAATATTCACAAATGTTTATGTTATCACATTTGGATCTAAACATTGTGTTGTTTCTAAAATCAATGTCGCCGTTGTAATTAACGTTTTTAGTTCCATTTCATTAAACTTCTATATTAAATTGGTAGACTCTAACTAGACGCATTTTAATTGATTTACTTCACAGGCGTTTTAGAACTAAAGAAAAGTTCTTAATTTTAAAGCAAAATTCTCAATATTTAATATTTAGAACAATTTCACATTTTTGAAAACAAAACAAATTTCAGTTTTACTTGTAAGTACATCTGCAAGAGGTTAAAATGTTGTGTTGAACGTGAATTTTATTTAAGACATGAGAAACCCGAAGACATCGTAAACGAATTATAAAACTAGTAGATAAGCCACAAAGAGTTTTTTTATAAAATAAAAGAGAACATAAATGAATGTTACGGTTAGTTATTAATCAATTTAAATAAAGTTTATTTTAGGTACAATTACTTGATTTGTTTAAAAAAACACTGTTTATAATTTGAACACCCTTTTGTTATTAAATTAAAACGCACATTGTAATTATAAGGAAGATATATGATACTGAACCCTTGGTATACATGGATAATTCCTAAAATGGCTTGTTTACTTATACTTATACTTACTTACCTTTGTAATAGCGAACTCATGGTAAAAGTGAATAAAACAGTTTCTTTAACACCGGGAGTGTCTCAAGGCTCTTATTTAGGCCCAATTATTTTTATAATATTTATAAATGATTTTGTTTATGTTTCCATAATGTTAAATTTATTATGTATGCCGATGAACTAAAGTTTTTCAAGATTATAAAATATTTAAATGATGCACTTATTCTTCCGAAAAATATAGATAGTATCGCTAGCCGGTGTGAAATAAATACATCATTACTGAAAAATGTTTCCACACATGTTTTTACCGTTAATGGAATCCGATATTTACATTATTTTCAATTCATAATAAAAAAAATGAAATAGTACCATTCATCAAAGACCTTGGGAGTTATTTTCGACAGAAAATCTACCTGTAATCGTCTATGCGAAACAATTTCCAATAAAGTCATGCAATTTTAGATTTCGTTATATGTAACATAAGGACTTTTCATAAGGTTCAGTCAATGAAACTACTTTACTGCTTCCTTGTGAGATCGCAGCTTAAATATACACCTCCTGTATGACCCCCTATTAATACTCGTAACTTACACTTACGTATACTTGTAGTTTCTATATGTTCAATACAAATAGAGACAACCTGTAATTGATATCTGTTACAAAACATTAATATTTAATCAAAAATTATTCAACCCGGAGAACTATTTATTATTATATTATTAATATTATTTTCTTATGTTTTTTAAATTACTGAATAACTTCATAGACTGCCAAATGTTAAGTGTTATAAATATCCATGTCCATGTTAAATCTATTCGAATCCACCATCTTTTTCACTGTGACAACCATAGCACTAACCATTCATATTAGTATTGCGTCATAATATAACAAGCCGTAAAAAATATATCTATATTCCTTAATATTCCAACGACATTGAAAAAAATACGCCAACAGTTGGTATATAATACCTACACACGAATTTAATTCAACGCAGTCAACAATTCAACTGACTATGTATCTATTGTTTCAGCATTTTCGACAAAAAAATTAAAAATAGTAAATAGTTTACACTTTGTGAGCGATATTATGCATAATTTGGGATGCTCTATTGGTTATTTGCCTTCCTACTAGGCCTTTTTGTGGATTTTCCTATCCGATACGGCCTATACGCAGTAGAGGTGGGTGAGTTCTGCATTTTTCCGGAGGCATCCGAGGACTGCTTCCTTTTAAAAGAACTCGAGTTCTTGGAGTGGGTCCCGGGTCCGAGTTCTTGGGTGCGGACTGGGTACTGGGCGACTACCGGGACGCACGGGTCCGGCCAAGGACTCGGCACTCGGACTCGGATAGAACCCGCGAAAGAACTCGGACCCGTAGCAGGACAAGGACCCGCACAAGAACTCGGACCCACACGAGAACACGGAGTCAATCCCGTCACCCATCGCACCCGAGTCGCGAGTTGTGCAGTTTACATTTTGGCGAAGTTCAACGAAATCCATTCGTGTCTTGTCGTGTTCCAGCTGATTGGGCTACGGCTAATGCGAGGCCGTAACGGATGTAGTATTAGGTTCCAAGTTCCAGATGATAATTTTAGCACACGCGTAAGCAGTAATAAATCAAATGTAGTAACATAAATTTCGGTTGTCGTTGAGAATTTGTCGTTTTCATAATCTCTGTCCATCGATATAGATAAAGGTACTAGGTCGAAGCCTCTATCAAATGAAACTCAGTAAAGGCGAGATGTTTTAAAAACAAAGTCAGGAAGTAGTTAGGTACAGAGGCATTCTCGGGTCCGGGTTCTCTGGGAGTCGTTGATTGGAGGCATTCGGGTCCGAGTCCCAGACCGAGTTCTCTGGGAGTGGTTGATTACGAAAAGGAGTGGGAGTAGGACCCGCTTCCCGCAAAGGACTCGGGCTCAAGGACTCAATCCGGCTGAACCTACACATCGCTAATACGCAGTAGAGGTGGGTGAGTTCTGCATTTTTCCGGAGGCATCCGAGGACTGCTTCCTTTTAAAAGAACTCGAGTTCTTGGAGTGGGTCCCGGGTCCGAGTTCTTGGGTGCGGACTGGGTACTGGGCGACTACCGGGACGCACGGGTCCGGCCAAGGACTCGGCACTCGGACTCGGATAGAACCCGCGAAAGAACTCGGACCCGTAGCAGGACAAGGACCCGCACAAGAACTCGGACCCACACGAGAACACGGAGTCAATCCCGTCACCCATCGCACCCGAGTCGCGAGTTGTGCAGTTTACATTTTGGCGAAGTTCAACGAAATCCATTCGTGTCTTGTCGTGTTCCAGCTGATTGGGCTACGGCTAATGCGAGGCCGTAACGGATGTAGTATTAGGTTCCAAGTTCCAGATGATAATTTTAGCACACGCGTAAGCAGTAATAAATCAAATGTAGTAACATAAATTTCGGTTGTCGTTGAGAATTTGTCGTTTTCATAATCTCTGTCCATCGATATAGATAAAGGTACTAGGTCGAAGCCTCTATCAAATGAAACTCAGTAAAGGCGAGATGTTTTAAAAACAAAGTCAGGAAGTAGTTAGGTACAGAGGCATTCTCGGGTCCGGGTTCTCTGGGAGTCGTTGATTGGAGGCATTCGGGTCCGAGTCCCAGACCGAGTTCTCTGGGAGTGGTTGATTACGAAAAGGAGTGGGAGTAGGACCCGCTTCCCGCAAAGGACTCGGGCTCAAGGACTCAATCCGGCTGAACCTACACATCGCTAATACGCAGCGCCAAACTTCAAGAAAATCTATCGGTGGCAAACAAAATAGCGTTTAGCGTGATATTATCAATGGGTACTAATATTTTTAATAAAGGCTATTGTTTTTAGTACTATTGGCGCCTAATAAATAAAAAAAATATGTAACATTTCACACTTTGTGAATAGTGTTATGTACAATGTTAAATAGAATTGTTATTGGGTATCCGGGATGTAGCCCGTTAGAAGGAATTCGTTATTTTTAAATGACGTGTCAATCTCTTACACGTTTAGTTTGGTTTTAAAGGCTTGTCGCGCGTATATTCGATCTGCTTTAAGTTTATTTATAATTATTGTTTTATTTTGGAATGCTTATACAGGGTGTATCGGCACGTACAAGACAAACTTTAACCAGCTATTCCTTAGCACATTTAGAGTAAAAAATGTTATGGGCACTTTGCTGTCCGGTAAAATTTTTTTTTTATAAAAAATTCATTATCCTTTGTCAAAGTTTGAAAACCCATCTGGCAATATTTTGTTCGAGTTTCGTTGAATAATGTACGTGCGTACCTACGTTGGCGCGCTTTTACAATCACAACGAAATGGCACGGCACCATTCGTCTCATTTTTAACTATTATTATTTAGTGTGTACGAAAGAGCGAGGACACTTTTTGATACACTTGATAATAACAGCTGTTGAACACGAGAAACAATGCAAATGACAGTAACGTAGTGTGGATTTTTTATTTATTTTTTGTTTTTAATTAAAAAAAATGTTACCTGACAGCAAAGCGCCCATAACATTTTTTACTCCAAATGTGCTGAGGAATAGCTGGTTAAAGTTTGTCGGGTACTTGCCGATACACCCTGTATAACTATTATGCAAAAATTGAAATAAATATATAAATGGCACTTATTAATAATTCATGATATATGTTGTAATAGTTACTGTTAGTAAAGGAATATCTTTCTTCAGTAAAGAATATGATATATAATTATTTAAAAAAAAAAAACACTATCTAGTTATTGTTTTCAAGAGGAGACATTATATTTTTAAGAAATGTGGACGCTTCACTGGGAACAATGTAAACGCTGCTACACTACGAGTATAAACAAAGTACACAACAAAACACTTCTATCGAAAACGTTAAATATCGGACAATAATATGAATAAATCACTAGAAATAACGTCAGAGTCGTTTCCAAGGGTGATTTTCAAAAGTTGAAAATCTTTAACGATACGATTCGATAAAGTTGACGTTGGATAGAATTATCTTCAACGCACGGTACTAATTCATATCACTCCCCACTAGTGCGATTTCACCGAACTGCCAAAACATATTACACAGACCTTTTTGACATATTAAAAACCTTTCCGCCTTACATCAAAGCGAAAATATTAAAAGTAACATTGATAAGTATTTATTGAACTGATAATGTAAATTTTCGACTTTTATTATGTTTGTAAAAGCTCTACGGCTGGGGCTGTTCAATAAATACATACATTAAAAAAATAGTAATATAAATAAACAAATAAAACAGATAGTTGAAGTATGGTATTGAATTTATGGTGATAAATGACCGGTCAGTGGTTGAGTGGGCATAGCGCTTGGGTCTCACCCGAGCGTCGCGTGTTCGATTCCTCGGCTGGCTAAGTCCTCCATCACAACACAAGCAACATTTTCGGCTTTCTGTTATGGTAGTAGGAGATTTTCAAACATTGTTGGGTTATTCGTAACCCGGGAATGTTTGTCTTTCTTTAAAAAAAAATATATACCTATATTCTGGTTTCTTTATGAAAACCAAAGGACTATATAAATCGAAATTGGAATACGGTCATTGGAGGTAGGAACCTACCTACCTTCATAATAAAAAAGTTCTTAATTTGATGGAAGCACCCTCACCAATAAATACTTCATTGAAATGCTTGGAGTAAGTGTATCAGACTGCCTCAAGTATCTGGGCTCCATAAAACCCCGATTAAATCAGGCTTCCAAGAAACTAAGAATCTTATATAGGGCTACCAGATTCTTTAATAGTAACCCTACACAAACCTCAAATAGGCATAATAATTCAATTTGTGAGCCACCTCTGGGATGGATCCCCACAATATATTTGTTATTTTTAATTTTTGAAGACAATAGTAGAGATTCTATGAAACAGAAAAATCAGAAAAAGATGTGGTTACGCCCCAGCAAGGCGAGAGCCCTGGTTTCATATCCTAGATTCGACCGTATCTTTTTCTGATTTTCTATTTCAAATTTTCGTTGAATCGCTAATATTGTCTTCAATAATCAAATATTACAATTTGAGGTTTTACTCATTAAGTAATTCCAAAAATAAATATTGTTCTTATTCAATAAAAAAGTGTATTTATGAACAAGTTCTGCAAAATGCTGTTTCGTCATCAGAATGCATTTTTTTCGGAAGGCGAAAAACAGCTGTCTCGCATAATAATAATTATACAGCAGAACTTAAATAAATTTGCAAAAAGAACACTTTCTGCTTCTGTTGTTTTTATTTATACACGCCGATGACCAAATAAAACTGTTTATTCTCTATTTAACGATACACGCAAATGACAGTAATTCAAAAATACTTTAGCGTCCTGGCAGAAACAAACTAGCATTTTCCAAGGTGTTCGCAGTCGCATTCGTTTTTCTCGCAGTAGTGTTTTCAGTGTTTTCACACAGCGCGTCGTTACAACTCGTGACGTGCCGCGATGAATTACGTAAGAACAATCATGTGAATAGGAACGATAATATAAATAATAAATGATTCTAGTGAACAGGCTTTTCAAATAAAAAATGAAACAAATAATTTCGTCAAAAGCTCTCCCAGTCCAAGTGTTTGTGGTTTTGTGTTTGGTTACGTTTGGTTCCCTTATTCTCTGCTACGTCACTTTCGGGAGCGAGGAAAACGCGCCAGAGGAACTGCCTGTGAATTCGGTAAATAATGTTATAGAGAAATCTACAGAAATGACACCAAAATTTGAAACTAAATTAAAAAACATTCTTATGTGGACCCACGAGTACACGGAACCTTTCAAGTTCTTGAAACTTGGTCGTGATAATTTTATAAATGCCGGCTGTCAATATAATAATTGTTACTTATCTCATAATAAGACGTTCTTAGATAATATTACCAAGTGGGATGCCGTCATGTTCCACGCTCCAGAATATACTAAATCTGGAAACATTTGGCATCATCCATTTCCCGAAGTGAGGAGCAACAAACAGGAATACATCCTCGTCTCTATCGAATCTGGTGCTAACTATCCAATATGTGACCACAAATGGGATGACTACTTTAACTGGACCATGACTTACATGCTGGATTCAGAAGTCCCGTGGGAGTATGTAACCATTCGAGACACGAAATCCAATCAGATTATTGGACCTAGAGATTACATCGCCTGGAACGACAAAATGATCAGTTTACCAGAAGAAGAAAAAAACACTTTAAAGAAAAAAACTAAAGCTGCAGCCTGGTTTGTTTCCAACTGTCATTCGCTCGGCAAACGTGAAGACTATGCAGCGGCACTCAAGAACGAATTGGAAGAACTGAACTTGGTGCTTGACATTTTTGGCAAATGTGGGAAGATGACATGTAATAAAACCACCTGTGATAGCAACAAGAAGCTGCAAGAGGAATATTATTTCTATCTTTCTTTTGAGAACAGTTTCAGCACAGATTATGTGACTGAGAAATTGTTGACTGCGATGCAAAACAATGTAGTGCCTATAGTGTGGGGTGGAGCCAATTACACAAGGTAATTTAATATTTTACGTTTTTTTTTAAATTTGGTACATGTACACAAAATAGCGACTTCGTAGCAGTTAGATAATAATGAGAAGTAAGTACTTCAGTTTTCGGAAATGTAGCTATTTTGATAAAAAAAACGGAAAATTTGATATCCTTTCTTTACGCCATGTTTTGAGTTTTGTCATAATAATGTTAAAGAAGTTTTTTAAAGCTGGTTGTCAATTTTTTTAAAATTAAAATCAAACTATGAACTTAGGGGCGTAGGGTATTTTGGGTCAAATAAGAGAAGAAAAAATAAACTAACTTTAAAATTTCCACATCAATAACAATGGCCGCCAAGTGAACAATTGATTTTAATTATAACGAAATAACTATTAAAATGCATTATTTTACATTTCGGGATATTGAAATATGAACTTCTCATTATTATCTAACTACTACAGAGTATTAAAAAAGTGCATATTAAGTGTGTCCCTATTTTCAGTATATTTACCAACAACTTTTGTATTTGGTGCTCTTTTTATAATTTATTGTCTTATAATTTAGAAATACGTACTTACAATTTTATTGCTGATCGGAGTTTCCATTTGAATAAGCAGGCAATCAACGGTATGATGCTTTTTAATGCTAATCGAAACAATTATAGCCTAATTACAATAAATTGACCGTGACATTATTGAAGAATTTTGTACGTATTTGCCATTATCAAATATTGCATAACTGACTTACAGAATTTAAGTTCGGCAAGTCAGAAAGGGAATTAAAAAAACATATTATCATAGAACATTGTTCTTAAATGCATTAAGAATGTCATCCTTATGTACATGCGTACTACTACTATTACTATATCACACTAAGCGGAAACATTTTTTGTGTCGTGATGGAAGATTTAGCCAGTCAAGGAATTGAACTCACGACACCTGGGTGGGAACATAGTCTATCTTCATAAGTAAGTAAGTTGGCAACGCGTCGGGTTCTTACTCGGGCGTCGTGAGTTCAATTTCTTGGCCGGCTAAGTCTCCCATCACGACACAAGCAACTTTTCCGCTTAATATGATGGTAGTAGGACATTTTCATATTTTATCAGGTTATTCGTACCTCGGGATGTAAAAGGTATGTATATATATATATATATATATATATATATTTATATAGTGATATTTAATATATTTATAACAATGAAAGACGCAATGGTTACGAGTTATATATATATAATTAATGAATATTATGGAACCTATAATATTCAATGTCGGTTAATAGGTTCCATAATATTCAATTTCAGTTGAATCAGTAATGTAAATCAACTTGTGGATGAATATGTTTTGTAAAACACCTGTTTCAATCCTACCAACTTTGTCAAACATTGATTAGAAACTCAAACCAAATAATCGTCAAGAAGAAAACCCATGTTTAAATAACTCAATGAAGTATTTTAACAGCATGTACAGATTGTACACTGTAATCGTAAGCCCCGGGTAAACAATAACAAACTTTATACCATACTAATTTATTTCTTGATAATATCCTCAAATCGTTAATTAGTATCAGTCATGTTATATTCACTCTCAAAAGTAATTTTAAATAATCATTTTACTTAACTAGTGATTCTTTTTCAACTCGACCACTTTAATAATAATAATGATTGGATTATTTGTATAGCGCTGTTTTCGTAAGAAAATCACCTCAAGGGCGCTTAACGAATTAGTTAATACATTTAAGCTTTTGCTTACCCAATGTCTACATATTTAGTTTATACATTTAGGCCCCCGCATACCCAATGTCTACAGATTTAGTTTATACATTTAAGCCCCCGCATACCCAATGTCTACAGATTTAGTTTATACATTAGCCCCCGCATACCCAATGTCTACAGATTTAGTTTATACATTTAAGCCCCCGCATACCCAATGTCTACAGATTTAGTTTATACATTTAAGCCCCCGCATACCCAATGTCTACAGATTTAGTTTATACATTAGCCCCCGCATACCCAATGTCTACAGATTTAGTTTATACATTTAAGCCCCCGCATACCCAATGTCTACAGATTTAGTTTATACATTAGCCCCCGCATACCCAATGTCTACAGATTTAGTTTATACATTTAAGCCCCTGCATACCCAATGTCTACAGATTTAGTTTATACATTTAAGCCCCCGCATACCCAATGTCTACAGATTTAGTTTAAACATTTAAGCCCCCGCATACCCAATGTCTACAGATTTAGTTTATACATTTAAGCCCCCGCATACCCAATGTCTACAGAATTAGTTTATACATTTAACCCCCCGCATACCCAATGTCTACAAAATTAGTTTATACATTTAACCCCCCGCATACTCAATTTCTACAGAATTAGAACAATTTTCTCGTCAATTGTTTAAATTTTTAAGTTCCAAAAAAGATAACTTTGAAGATAATGTCTAAACATTTGTTATGTCGAAACGTTAACTATATGAAATTCCCCTGATGGAAAAAAAAATCGCAAAGTAAGCTCCGAAAATTATTAAAAACACGTTTTGTTCTGTTATTTAATATTTTATTTACTATGTGCATCTGTATAAAAAGGTTTACATATATTTTTTGGCTTTGCCTGTCTCACTAGAAAATCCTGCGCCAAGACAGACTAGTTTACAAATATTTATAATATTAAAGTAAAGTACATTTTTCAATAAAGCAAAAATATTTGACAAAAAATTTCAGGTTAGTAAGTAGTGGTAGCAATAATGAGATAGAGGATTATATTTGGGTGAGGTGACTAATTATTGCACGACCTTTTTTGATGATTCATTGTTTGATCAGGATTTTGTATTTGTTAATATTATTCGATTTTCTTGTTTTTTCAGGTAGATTATGGTATATTTTAGACGCAATGTATTTGAAATTTCTTTGACCAAATGTTGTTTTTGTTATAGGCATGAAAAATGCACAGTTTATCTTTAAATGCAACTAAAGCATTTGACGAGAAATTATTGCTCTATTTCAAACGATTCGTGTTTCATTAAATATTTTCACCATTTTCGCTTAATTATTATCGTTTTTTAATATTAGCGCGCTCCCTGAAACATTCGTATTAACATATCTCCTTTTCAAACCATCTTCGAACGCTTACTACGGAGCCTTAATGTATTCCTATGACTTAGACTTATTACTTGTGGCTTATAACTAAGTTTAAAAGCTACTGACTTATAACTAGTGGGTTATAACTTTGCATTTCATCTGTCTGAAAATTTGTTTTTGTGTGCTTTAAAAAATATATTTTTAATATTATTATTTATTCCATCCATTAATATCGATAATGATAGACCTCACTAGATATTATACCTGCTCCGAGTATGGTAAATCCTGTTAAGATGGTAGCGGTGTTTGATAGTAGGTACCCTTTTTATTCCGCCAGAGTGCGCTCGTGCGTTGTGACGTACGAACTGTCCAATCGAAATAATTAATATTATGTATACTGTTCACAGAACTACGTAATAATACGGAATGAGTGTCATGACAAGTAAATAATAAACCAAAGGCATTTACTGTATTAACTTATCTATTAATTACTTTCCCCTTTGTGGAAGTCGATAATCAATTGTAAATTACAAATTTAAATCATGTTTCCCCACCAACGAACAATTCGTTTTTATCCTCATCTTAGCAAGGTAAAAAAATATGAAAGTAAAGCTTTATGTATTAGATGGCTAGGGTAAAAAACACTATCTTTATATGAAAAATAGGTAGAGGTAGGTGTAATCCTAATCCCCATATTTTAAGAACCCACCCTTAATAAGGCAGTACGTAGGAACCAATTTTTCGATGTGATTTTTTTGCGAAAGTTAATTATTCTTTATTTGACTAAGGTCGCTTGAGCCGTAAATTTGGATGCAATTTCTAAGACTGTTTCCCATTCTATGTATTTAGGTTTATTATTAAGGGGGTAAATAAATAAATAACGAAATGTCTAGAAAATCAATCATTCCGTGGGGTGTTTATTATAATTATGAACGTTTTACTTAGATCTCAATTGTTTTTAAACTGATCATCATCTTCTAGAAAAATAAAATCTGGTGCTTACCGCTAATTTTGTAGTATATATATTTTCTTCTTAAATATCTAATATTTATTTTTAATATACAAGACGGTTGACGTAAGGTTCCCGTGAGCACTTACACCATAGGCCCATTGTGCTATTTCCTATTTTACCTCATTCCTTTAAGAGTAATCCGGTCCCTATAATTAATTCAGCAGGGTTGTCATTGGATATGTGGCTATGTCTTCTGGTTCTACAATATGTCTTCCCAGGTATCTGAGCCTTGTTCCCAACAGGGCGGGACATTGGCACCAAAAGTGAATTAGAGTCTCTTCACCCTCTTCACACTTCCTGCATCTGTTGGTGTTTTCCGCTCCCAACAACTGCATGTGCCTGTTGAGTTGGCAGTGTCCCGTTAGAAGTCCTGCCAGTTCTCTCGGTGAGTTTATGTACATATTGAGTAGTTGTCTGGTTCGCCTTGGGTCTGGTCCGTTTATGAGTACTTTGGATTGCGTCATTCTGGGTGCCCTTTCCCATTCCTCCCAGTACCAGGATTTGACCCACCATTCAATATGTATTTTAGCATGGCAAGCTGCTACTCCCACGGCCGGCTTGGATCCCGCAAGTGGTGCTTTCGCCCCTTACCTTGCTAGTCCATCAGCCCGCTCATTGCCCTCAATTCCTTTATGTCCTGGTACCCAGAGTAGGTTTCTTAAATATAAGCAACTTACATTCTTAGGGATCTCTCTAGAAAAATTTTACACTTTAGTAATACGTTCATCGGAATTAATTAAAATATGAGCGTCGAGCGAATCACCGTCATTAGTCTCATGTCGCCTTAACGCCAGTTCCTGTTGAGTGCCCATTCTATTTAATTTGATTATTCTTAAACTGTTCAATGAACCACGTACGAAGCTTACATTTTTATATCTTTAAAATATATTTGAGGGAAATTCTTATTACCGCTGTAAACCAGCCATTAAAACCTAACCGCGGTGAAATCAAAACTGTAAAAAGTGGTACGCATACTCGTAATAACATATTTCAATACATTAGAAGCAGGCAGAAAAATATTTTTAGGCGAACACTTTTTTAAGTTGATCTCTGGTACAATACACAATCCGCCTATGTTGAAAGAGGTTAACTTTTATGTCCCTAACAATTATACTCGAGGGAGATCCCATGCACTCTTATATGCTCCGAAAGCGAGGACTTCTGCCTATCAGAACGCGCCAATAAACAGAGCGACTCAACTGCTTAACGATTCTGCATTAGCCATCGACATTTTCAATGTCACCTACAGACAATTCAGTAACTATCGTTTAACACATGTCACAAAATAGTAAAACTGCCTCTGTAAACTTTTTAATTTGTAATCTTCTCCATGATATATTGGTGTATAACCGTTTTATGGAGAACATGAAAAAAAAATATTGTTTCAGATTCCACCGTGACCATCATTGGTGGTGCAAGGAATGTTTTAGTGTTGAGATCGGATCTAAGAATATGATACAACTTTCAAGAAAAAGTAATTCAGTAATTTGCAGTCAATTTTTCGTATTTTACCCTAAGAATAATAATATGTGGGTTTACCCAATCCCAGATGATTCCCGAAAATTTTATCTGTAGTCATCCGCCATGTTGTTTCGGTCATTAAATTTTTCTGTGGAAGTTCCGTTCTCATGCACAAGATTGCACTATTGGCAAAATTTGCTAAATTCTTCTAGCCTGCAGGTACGATAGTTTATCAGTAAGCGTGTGTAGATAAGCCGCGTCGGCAGGTGATTTTGATGTATTGGTATTCCATAGATATCTAGTAGTAATCAAGTCGTTAGTGCGTTACCTGTTCCACTGGGTCACTGAAAGTTAGTTGAATGCGGACGTTCTCGGTGTGAAGTGATGATGTTTCGTTTATTATACAAGGGCGTGTTGGTTAAAGCGTTGTTTATCGGTTGTTGTTTACTTGTGCTAGTTTTCCTCTACAGAGTTACTTTCGGTATGCGCAGCAATTCGATAGTGCAAGAAATTGTGGTTTTGAATAAAAAGCCTATGCACGAAAACGATTACAAGTACATTCTCATGTGGACACATAATTTTACGGTCCCTTTTGTTTCCTTTCCACAAGGTCGCCGTGGTTTCACAGATAAAAACTGTCAGTACACTAATTGTTTTCTAAGTAACGATAAAACTTATTTTAGTGAATTAACTGAATGGGACGCTTTACTGTTCCACGTCGCCGAATACACCCTGTCTGGTAACTCTTGGTATCACCCGTTTCCTAAGATCAGGAGCTCCCACCAGGAGTACATCCTAGCTTCCATCGAATCCAGTCACTACTACCCAATCTGTGATAAGAAATGGAACAACTATTTTAACTGGACAATGACGTACAAGCTAGATTCAGATATTCCCTGGGAGTATTTTGTTATTCGGAACTTGACAGATAATCGGATCATTGGTCCAGGAGCCAACGTTCAGTGGAAGGAAAATATGAAAAGTTTATCAGAAGAGAAAAAACAAAACTTAAAGAAGAAAACAAAGGCAGTTGCGTGGTGGGTTTCAAACTGTTATTCACTTAGCAGGAGGGAGGAATATGCTGGAGACTTAAAGAATGAATTAGAAAAGTTAGACATGGTATTAGATGTATTTGGTGCTTGCGGTAGAAAACATTGTGATCAAGCTACCTGCAACCAGAAACTTCAAGATGAATACCTATTCTATCTCTCGTTTGAGAATAGTTTTGCGATGGATTACACGACTGAAAAATTTCTGAACGCGATGCAAAACAACGCCGTTCCAATAGTGTGGGGAGCATCGAATTATTTGAGGTAGTTTAATAATAATAATAATAATATTTGGCTAATTTATATAGCGCGGTTTTCGTGAAAAATCACCTCGAGGGCGCTGTACAATATTAAACACAGTTGGTGAGTTACGAAAATGGGTCATTACTACTGACAAAACTAATGACTTACATCTAAGACTTATATCTAGTCAAATCTAGTGACTTACGACTAATGCCTATAACTACTGTCTTATTGACATATATATTTAAATATATAGAAACTTACAGCTAACATACTTACATTTAAAAATACATCGATAAATAATCTTTAAGCCATCTACTATGTATTCATTTATTTATTTACGGACAAATAGTCAATTAATAATATAATATTTTTTACACGAATAAGAAACAGAGATAACAGTGAAATAAGAGCATAAATAAATGACGAGCAATGACAATATACGTATAATATAAAAAGTACAGATTGAAGCCAATTACAAGTGTTACAAGATTATTACAATTACAATGCATGAATAAGGTTTAAAGGGCTTTAAAAATTACATATTACGTATCAACTGTCGAAATTCATTCCGGCTTACACCAAAAAATTCAATGCTGTGACTTCTGACTCGACATTCTGGACAAATTATAAATAAATAATCGCAATAGGTAGAAAACTCGACTATATAATTATTATATTCATAAGTTCGAATACCGAATAGTAAATTCGGACTTAATAAAACTCGACTATCTTATTATTATATTCATAGGTTCGAATACCGAATAGTAAATTCGGACTTAGTAAAACTCGACTATCTTATTATTATATTCAGAGGTTCAAATACCGAATAGTAAATTCGGACATTATAAATAAACAAATTAATAACCGAAATAATAAGTTATCCTACAAATAGATGCAAATGATATATTTGAGATTTATTTATTTATTTATTTGGAAAAGTTGACAGCAAATCTTTAATTATATAATGATACAATAATAATATTATTAATTATGCCAATTATGAACTTTCCACTGATGAATAGTTAATGGTGTTACAATGGTGTACAATGGCATAGAGATGTTCTCTTAAATTAATTTCTTGTTTAGTTAGAAAATATTAAAAATATTAAAATAAAGGAGGGTGGGGGGGAGGAGGGGGAAATATAGGATAAGGATTAAGAGGCAAAGGACGGGAATATATAGGAATTGAACTTCTAGTTTGAGTTTTGTTGAGTTTTTGTTTTATGTCGCGTAAAGTCGAGTTAAATATGTCAATATGGTTATAATTTAAGTTAAAAGAGTGTGTGGATCTGTAGATAAATGAGTTTTGTTTGGAATTCGTCTTACAATGAGGGAGATTAAAAGTAAGCGACTGTCTGCTGTTGCGATTGGGAACATGGAATAATAGGCGTTGAAGAAGATCAGGACTATCGATTAAATTGTGTGTAATTTTGAATAACATTACCGAATCTGCTATATTTCTTCGGAAATTTAACGTCTGTATATTGAAGAACTTTGCAGAGTCTTCATTACTGATATGAGATCGAAAAGAGCGGAAATTAAGGTACCTTAAAAATCTATTTTGAACACTTTCAATTCTATTTTTATGTATTGCATAGCCTGGGTTCCACACTTGTGATGCGTATTCAAGGATACTACGAACGTATGAGATACTACGAACGTATGTATCTTCGTATGTATCGTATATATCTTTTTTCTTTTTTCTACTCTGTTTCTAATTTCTGATTTTCCTCTTATTTTATTATTATTATTTTTACTATAATATTTATATTTCTTTTTTTTTCTTTTTTAACCACTTATTTGTTTTTATGTAATTAGAAATTGTTAGTTACCAGCCTCAGAACAGACTTTGTCTAGTGAGGAGGGTAAGGAGAAAAATCATGTATGTACATAACTAATAATAAATAAACGCCCGGGTTGCCGGCACTGAATTGAATTGAATTGAATGAGAGATATAAGAGGATGGTGAAATATCATTTAAGAAGCTTTGAGTATAATGTGCAGATGCACTCTTTGAGATATTGAATTCATACTTGGCGCCAAGAAATGAAACATTTTGCAAATTTCTTTGTTATAATATTTTGACGACCTCCGTGATTGCTGTGTAAGGTTCTCGACTAGCAAGCTGGAGGTCGCTGGTTCAAGTGTGCACAGGTAAATTTTATTTGATTAATTTGAGTTATTTCACAATTTACTCATTAAAAATAATTCATAGTATGTTTGCGGCAAATTTCGATAATGGAAGACACTATCCGTAAGGTCCTGGTACACGACCACCCATTCATAATCGAAAAGTTGCTTGAAATGGCTTTGACCGTATTTGGTGACTAGATCAGAATAGCTAGATAATTCCCCACCTTCCTCTACCCCAATTTCCTTCCCCACCCCATTACCTCCAGCCTCACAACGTACCCTAAATGGGAATACCAAAGTCTCACTGCTCCAGAAAGTTGGGAGCAGTGGGACTCATGTGCGGTTTCTGATTTAAAAAATAGTAAAATTATTAAAATAAAAAAAATTGGGATAATTTTTTGTTTCGATGAATTCACTACTAGAGTTATTATCTTGAGACATAAACAAATAATCGTTTCAATTTTATTGGTTCCACTGAAACCAGTTAAATTTATTGCATTATATGCCAAACAATTCACAAATGCTATAAACCTTGAGGGAGGTATAAAAATTATTTAAATAAATTCTTGGCATGCGCTCAAGAACATTTTGCTTGACTTATTATTACAATTGTTTCCTTGTAATTATCTTCAAGATTAACACTTTAATTGGATGCAAATATTATGAAAGATATTTATATGCCTTGCACAGAGAAAATTGAGTATTCCCAATTTATTAAGAATGAAATTAGAGAAAATTTTCAAGATTTCAAATTATTCGTAATCCGGTAAAAAACGGGATAGCAGTCCCTTATCGAATGAATTGATAGGTTTCCTGATAAACTTTTAGTGAAATACGAATGTATTATCACGATGTAGGAAGTCCAAAAAATTTAAATGTTTTCGCATTTCGTCATTACATATGCATTATCAAGGCTTAACATAGAATCTTCTAAGTTTATTAACAATATCTCTAGGTTGGAATTGATCTCCGACTACAACAATTGCCACTTCGTTTATAGTTGGAGCATCGAATGCTCGCACATGTTCTCCAGCAGGCATTTTGTCAGTACGAATAACAATCTTGTGTGTGTATCAGAGGGCATCTTGTCAATTGCCGTTTTGAACAAACGGACTTCATTGTATGTCTAGTCTAGTCTCTGGCCTGATGGACCTTTTTATACTTCTAGAATTTCCTCAGAAATTCGAGCAACTTCTTGGAGATTAGAGAAGATCACATGTAGAAGAGACAGTGGGCGAGTCAGTTCGTTGAGATTAGTCTAAAGTGCTGTTGTCGTGGTTTCGCCAAGAATGAAAAATGAGTTTTATAACAACAGACTTCAAAAACTCCCAAAACTTTTTTCTATTTCACTGACGGACTTGGCCGAGCATTCGGTAAGTGTTTAAAATAAGCAAGTTTTTACCTGTCACAGGTGCCATCTATATAATCTTGTTATATTAAAACACGCGCGTATTCAAATGCAACGTTCTGTCAAAATTTCAAAGCAATCGGTGAAGAAGAGTTTTTGAACAAACAAACATTTTTATTTATATAGATTTATCATTCTAATCTTTTGAGTTTCTTTAACAATATTTTTTAAAACAAGATTTTATTGTTTTCATTTATTATGTATTATTTAAATTGAACACAATAACAAGCGTAATACTACGCTTCTACACATACAATGGAGTGATGTGGTTTAATCAATTGGAAATGGAACTGAGATTGGAACCTGACTATAATAAATTCAAAAATAGACTAAACAATGATATCTTAAACAGTTTGGCTACCTAGAATTGCATTGGCAATTGATTAAGAATATTTAATTGACAGTTTCTTTTTTTAATTTATTTTTTATTATATATAGTTATAAATATTATTATTTTTCATCTATGCACGTATATATTGTGTTATAATTTTTTAACTTTTAATTTTAATTTTTAATAATATGTTCCCGCCTTTACACACGAGTAATTTAACTCTCGTAAAGGTTATATATTGTTTACATATATGTGTTTTTACAGTTTTTTAATCAATGTTGCAGGCTTAATTACTCATGATTATGTTACATATGTATGTATACAAAAAACTAATAAAAATAAAAACTTATCTTTGGTACCAACGTAATCACAAAATTTTAAAAAAATGTGTGTTTTTCGTGTGTGTAATAATTAGATTTTGGAAAACTGAACGGATAGTCGCCCAAATTAGGTTTTTAATCATATAGTTAGGTATTTATGAAAGAAACTAATTTCCCTCAGAGCCTATGTCATCTTATGCTTGTTTTATAATGATTTTTAGTTGTAAATTTGTTCTAGTAAATTTCTTCAATTGATCTTCTAAGTCCGTTATCCCGCTGGGTCGGTATCGGTACCGAATCGATAAAAATCGGACATACTGCGCAGATAAGTCCCACAATGGCTGCGCAAACCGTAATGAACTGTACTTTTCTGCGCAGAATTTCCTGTTTTTGTCGATTCAGTACCGATAGCGACCAACTGTGACGATGGACTTAGACTCTTGAGTTATCTGATTACAATTATTATTAGTAAAGAACAATAATTTGTATGACCGCTGTCTAATAAGTATTATCTTACTTTTTTTAAATGGTAAGTTCATGTTGTTATTCCAATCAGAATTCGATCTATATTTCAACACTTTATTTATGGGAGATTTAAAACTGTCCGTGTTTTTATGTTTGGGTATGTTACTCGCTGAAACATAGAATATTTGAAAAAAAGAAGCCGAATTTTAAAATACCGCTAAACCTCGACCTTCACGAAATTATTTTTTGAAGTCTTGTCTACATTGATGTATTATACGGAACAAAATTGTAGGGACCTACATCAAATCGCTGATCAATATATTTATATGACCATAGACCGTAGAGTAATGAACAATAACTTTTAAATAAATTAGTTGGTAAGAAATTGATTCCTCCAGATTCTAGATGATCCTTGTTTAGGTGCAAGGTGGTAAAATAGGAAAGTGAAGACGCAGGAACGATCACGAAATTCAGTCATTGATTCGTTAACAACCCCGCATAACCAGCAGAATGAGAGCCAGTCTACTACTCGTAGCATGGATTTACTACACAACACGCGAGGGCAGATACATTAAGACATTTAACGAAATCTTGCCATATTGTGGGAAAGACTTTTTGGCTAATCGAGAAAGCACTGCATGGACATATGGACAAAATGCTGGTTGAATTGATGAAGAACAAAAAAATGAATCGACGGAAGCGGAGTGATCATATCAAATTAAGCTATGGTTCCTCAAGGGTCGTATATCCATCGGGAGTATATCTTTAGTATCCACAATTTCCGCCACTTTCGAGAAGCATAATTAACAAATATACATTGTTTCGTGTAAATCGGGAATTAGGCAGTACGTTATCACATACAAGCTTAGATAAGATGATCTAAACGATGAATATTGGTTTTGCGGAGATAGTAGTAATAAGACTGTTAGTGGGTCGACTGTTCCACCTTGTCACTCGGGCAAGTTCGTTAGTTTACGTTCGGATATTCACAGTATGAAGTGAAAATGCGTCGTTTTATACCCCCGAAAATATTATTTAAGGGGTTGTTTATTGGTTGTTCTATACTTGTGTGTATTTATATCTATACATTTTCATACAGTGTCGTGAAAGCTAAAGTCAAATTGATAAAAAATCACATTAGGCAAAACGTTCACATAGGCTACCCACGGGAAGTTGACACAGACATAGCGCAAGAATTTGTCATTCTTGAGGAAAAGCCTAAGCATGATTACAAATATATTCTCATGTGGACACATAATCACACGGTCCCTTTTGTTTCTTTCCCACAAGGTCGCAATGGTTTCATAGAAAAAAACTGCCAGTACACTAATTGTTTTATAAGCAATGATAAGAAATATTTTAATACGTTAACTGAATGGGACGCCTTACTGTTTCACATCGCCGAATACACTCTGACTGACAACCCTTGGCATCACCCGGCCCCTAAGGTCAGGAGCGCCCACCAAGAGTACATCCTAGCTTCCATCGAATCCAGTCACTACTACCCAATTTGTGACCAGAAATGGAACAACTATTTCAACTGGACAATGACGTACAAGCTGGATTCAGATATTCCCTGGGAGTATTTTGTTATTCGGAACTTGACAGATAATCGGATCATTGGTCCAGGAGCTAACGTTCAGTGGAAGCAAAATATGAAGAAATTATCGGAAGAGAAAAAACAAAGATTAAAGAAAAAAAACGAAGGCAGTTGCGTGGTGGGTTTCAAACTGTTATTCTGTTAGCAGGAGGGAGGAATATGCTGGAAACTTAAAGAGAGAATTGGAAAAGTTAGACATGGTTTTAGATGTATTTGGTGCTTGCAGTAGAAAAATGTGTGATGAAGCTACCTGCAACAAGAAACTTCAAGATGAATATCTTTTCTATCTCTCGTTTGAAAATAGTTTTGCGATGGATTACACTACCGAGAAATTTCTGAACGCGATGCGTAACAACGCAGTGCCCATAGTGTGGGGTGCTTCGAATTATTCGAGGTATTCAATCACCAAAATATTATAATATAATTTTGTTGTATTTTTATCAGTTCCTTTTACAATAATATGTTCTATCATTAAGAGGAACGTATTCATCTTTTTACAGTCTTATTCTACCTTTTTACAGTTTTTACTCTAATTAATATTTTAATCTGTCTTGGAAAACGGATTCGGAAAACAAGACAGATTAACTCAAATTATTGTTGTGTTAAACAAAAATGTAACGTAGTCTTAATAAAAATTATGGCGTGATGAAAATGATTGTCAAATTCTAATTTCCAAGAATTGTTTCTGAAATCTTCGCTAATGGTAACGTAAAATCACAAAAGATTTTGTTGGATTTTTTTTATGTACTAATGTTATCAGAATGATAAACAAGTAAATATTTGTTTTTCTGTGAATTTATTGGATTGGAGTCGTGTTCCTACCACGATAACCACTTTAAGATTAGTTCAATTCAGATATCATCGGCTACCTACTTTTGATATTACTTTTTTGTTTTTGTTTAAATTTATTTTTATTTTTTATAGTGACGTATTGCCCATCTCACTAGGTGTGGAACGCCTATGTTGAGATGGCAATTTACATAGTGGTTGTTAATAAAATAAAATCAGTGGTTCACTTATTTCATTTCGGCCCACCTTACGTTCATTTATAGAAGAATGTTTATGTTACTAGCCACGTCTGTAATTTCTACGTTGGCCAATGCGAAGTAAGAATAATCAGAACAAATTTATGGGACCACGCGCAAAATAATATTTCCAGTGCTTAATTAAATCTTGTTGGAGTTATTGAAACAATCAACCGGAATTCAAAACTCTTATTATGATGAATAATATCTCATAAACTCAACAGCAACTCTCTAGCATAAATGCATTCATATATTTTTATTCAAAATACGGTTCTTAAAATATCCTTGGTCCAAAGTAAATTATTAAATTGGGAACACAGACGCTGGAGTAACCATGAACCAGAATTCTTTGCCAGTACCTTTCTTAACCTACAGCGTGAGATCCAGCTGACTGGCAAGGATTAAAAAATTACACCAATAGGGGAATGACAGCTTTATAACAACATTAAAATGTTGTTCAAAGTCAATGAATCTGGTACCATGCCTGTAAGCAGACCAGAACAAGGATTCATGAACCACGTCCTGACCGACCTGAATAGAAGGATTGCTTGATGCAAAAAGGAATTGATCGCCAGAAGTTGAATAGTATCACCAAAGAGGCTAAGCTCAATAAAATCTTCATGGTCTGCTTGCTATTTTAATAACGGATTCTAAAATTTACTAAATTATAAGTTCATAAAATCCAAAAACAGTCCCAAATTCAATACAACAAGAGAATGAAAAGTTAAATAACATAAATAATAATATTCCGTGCAATGAACGCATTGATCAGCAGGTAGATATGTTTATCAGTACCGTGCGATTATGCGTAGGTACCTAGATAAGATGGGTTGATCGATGAGTATTCTTTACACTTAGATAGCTCTGCTATATAAGTTCGTTAGTGATTATTGTTCGACTGGGTGGGTGACTTGAGCGCGGTAAAGGTTTTCGTTTATACGCGAATATTCTCAGTGACGATGTCAGTTTGTTTTACGACACAAGTGTGTTTTAGAGGTTTGTTTTTGGGATGTTGCTTGCTTCTATCGGGTTATCTCTGTTACTCTTTATACTTAATGAAGCAAGGGTTCTCAAGCGTAATAGAAAACATTGAGAAAATTAGTGAAAAAGATATCAAATACATTCTTTTGTGGTCTCATAATGACAAGTTCCCATTTAGTTCTTACTCACTGGGAAGCGTTGGCTTCTCAGATTCCCATTGTCAGTACGCTAACTGTTATTTAAGTAATAATGAAACATATTTTACTAATTTAACTGAATGGGACGCCTTATTGTTTCCCCTCGTTGAAAACACCTTGACTAGTTCTGAGCAAAACCCATTTCCCAAAGCCAGGAGAAGCAACCAGAATTACATCCTAGTTTCAATGGAATCCAGCCACTACTACCCGATCTGTGACCAGAAATGGAACAACTATTTCAACTGGACAATGACATTCAAACTTGATTCAGACATTCCCTGGGAGTATTTTGTTATTAGAGATTTAACAAATAATCAAATTATAGGCCCAAGAACTAACATTCTGTGGAGAACCAACATGACAAGTTTATCGGAAGAAAAAAAACTGATTTTAAAGAAGAAAACCAAAGCAGTTGCGTGGTCGGCTAATTATTGTAATTCACTTAGCAAGAGGGAGATATATGCTGGAGAATTGAAGAAAGAACTGGAAATGCTAGACATGGATCTAGACGTATTTGGTGATTGTGGTAACAAAGTGTGTGATGAAACTATCTGTAACATGAACCTTCAAGATGATTATCTATTCTACCTCTCGTTTGAGAACAGTTTCGAAATAGATTACACTACAGAGAATTTTCTGACAGCAATGCAACGCAACGTTGTGCCTATTGTATGGGGGGGTTCGGACTATTCGAGGTATTTCATAAATTATTATTGGATATTTAAAAAAACCCTTATTAGTGTAACAAATAATTATTATGTACATGAAGAAACTATTTCTCTTTTTGGAACCATCATGCCTCTATTTTTTGGAATACCTTTGAAACCCACAAAGACCACACATATTTTTCATATATATATTTAAAAAAAGTAATTTTATTTAAAATTATAACATATTACTACAATTGAATTACAAAAAACTTTTTCCGGGAGGAATAACATTGATCACATGAAATAAAGTATCCCTGGTTTATAAAACTGTTGAGAAAATATCCTTATCCTTTCCAATATTTTATTGTTCGCTACTGGAAACATTATTCACTGTAATATAACGTAAAAAAATAAATAAAGCAAAATATAGCATGTTGAAGTAAATGTTGTGCATGTATACATATAATATGCATAAATACATAATATAGATATAAAACACAATCAACTATATATATAGGTAAACCAGTAAACAATAAGACCATTTTTTTTAAATAAGAGATACGAATAAATTTCGAAAGAATGTAATTATTTGGCAAAAAGGTACTTACAAAAAATATTGTCATTTTCTTCAGGATTCTGGTAAATACGTATGGTAATTTGTTTTGAAGTTGAACTGAAAGTTTAATTGTTTACCTTGAAGATAGTTGTATTGATTGAAACCGGCTGGCTATAGAAAATTAAATAAGTAAATTTTCGGGGGTATAAACAAAGTAATCGTTTTATTTTCATTAATATTTTAATCAGTACATATTTTAATGCCACTATTTCAATCCTATATTTAGAGTTCTGTTTTATACTTCTTCGTACCGACGTACCATTTCAGCGTTGACACACTTTATATTTCACCCCATTTTCAAATTGAAACGGAATATTCTCGTCCCATCATTTAATATTTCTTTTAAACTCTCTCAGAATAAGACACAGAGGTCACGAATCTGCGATACTCAAAGAAGATTAACCACATCCATAAAATATGAAAAAGTAACAGGGTTTTTTCATTCTAAATACATATAACCTATTATACTATTTACCAATATTGAGATACATATGATTATCAGAATACCTAGCATCCAGTTTTTTAAGGTTAATCAGCAAAATAGCGCGATAAATAACATTTTCTCTGATTGTTCTTTAGATTTGAGATCTCCCTAAAAAAATTTTTTAAAAATGTTTACGACGTCATTGATGAAGAAACAAAATAGTATATAACTCAGATGGGATCCCTGGGGTATTCTGATCGATACTGCAAATGTGCATGAATCAGCATCCACTGCTAAGTACCTTTCCAAAAGTTGACTTTTTACCATTCAAATATACTGCCCTTCACTCTCAATTCGTTTAGTTTATGCAGTAAGATTCCACTGCGATAAACGTAGGATAGTCGAAATCTCTGAACGATGAAAAATTTGGAACCATTGCTGATTCATTATTATTTTGTTTCAGATTTGCCCCTCCGAATTCTTACATCAACGCCCGAGAGATGAGCGCAAAGGATCTGGCCAGTCTAATTCATAGGCTGGTGAACAACATAGACGAATATGCGGAGTATCTTAAGTGGCAGCAGTATTACAGCTACCATTCGGTGTACGACAGCTACGAGACCCACCCCCTGTGCAAGCTGTGTAAGGCTTTGAACGACCCCCTGATGACGGACACTCCGAGAGTCAGGGGTGATATCCGGTCGTGGTGGAACGGTGAAGGAAATAAAAACTGCTAGACAAACACAAATTCGTAAAAATTGTTTTAAAAATATGAAAGGTGTAACCTGCGCAGGAGGTACTGCTTATATGGTCTGCCTTTTCTTACATCTCACCCAGAAATTTGTAAATAAAACACAGCACATATTATGCATAAAAAACTTTTAAGGATGAGATAAGGGACATGTAAGATAGTATATTAATATAAGTATGACAAGAATTTAAAGACAAAAGTTATTTTATTTTGTTACGTCACTCGACAGAAAATTTTCACTCAAATTATACGATTTAAAACTGCACAATGCAGGTACCTAGATAGATTTCTTTTGAGTTATTTTTTTTAAGTAATAATTCTAAAGCATGATAGAGAAAAACGTATTTCGCTGTATTTTCAATCTTAGCTTAGAGATCAACCGTTGCTTACAAAGATATCGCAATGTCACAAACCGCCAAGATTAGTAAGATTTTTGAATGATGATAGGCTGTAACTGTACATAACTGAATTTTCCAATGAGATGTTATAACTATAAGAAATATAGTAAGAAACAGAGTTGTAAAAGTACAAGTAGGTAATTTTGAACAAGTAGGTAGGTACCTTCTTTTATACATTGCATAATTGAATGAGCACTTCGAAAAGGTACTTTTACAAAACAGTAGTCATGATAGGTAGAGATATGTAAAATTTAACAGATAATAGTAAATATGAAGAAAATTTAGAACTGAAAAGTTGGATTGTCAATATTACTAAAGGCAGTTGAAAAGCCATTATGGTTAGTTTGTGCAACTTTTCTGATAAATTTGTACGATAAATGAAAATTTTTGCCTAACATAGACTTAAAATACACCCCAGACACAGACAAAATATCTCGTTACAATTGCAAACGGGCCAGCAAAGTTTCCCACTAACAGTATGTACAGTAAAAATTCAATCCGCTACATAATTACATAAGGGAGCGTTGGAATATAATCTTATTTAAAAGTTATCTCACATTTCCATTTTGAAATGCCCCTTTAAGACATCTTCGCTAACTATGCCAAGAATTAGATATTGAGAATAAAAATAGTTGAAAATCTATAAATTATATCACTTATACCGTCCACAATACAAAATACGTGCCTTTTTCTTTACATGCATTTCCTGCATCTCTGAAGGTAAATATATTATAATATTTATACTGCCAAGTATTAGTATAAAAAGTGATAAAATGATTTATTAAACGAGGTCTACTCACTATGACAGAAATTTAATTATTACCTATTAGAGAACCGCGGGCCGAAAAATAGGTGTGTTATCAGTTAAGTTAATTGATTTACTTCTGTTGATGTTTATACAATAAAAAATATGTAGGTACGTTGATTGTCAAGCAATGTTATAAAAAGTAAAATTAATTGTCATTTTCATAAATGTATTGTTAATTTATTCCCTTTCCCATTATTTTCTCATATTGTAGAGCTTTACAAGCTCTTTTAAGGGAAAGCCCCCGTTCAAAGATTAAAACAATTAATTAAAAAAGCATATGGTATATGACTAGTATATAACTAGTTATTCTTAATTGGTTACCTATATCACATACTGTGGAATAATTATAATGCCTACAACTTCTGATATTTTCCATACGTTCTGGCGGTAGTACGTTGCACTCCAGAACAGTACCCAGTGGCACGAGTTGTGAGGCTTTTTTCTCATATATTTTAATGGTTTTTATGCAAGATTATGCCATGCTATGCTAGCGCCTCTTCAGGCCAGGGTTGCCAGTAAATACAAGTAAAATCTGCCAGTATTTTACTAGAGTTGAAAGTAATTGTTTTATTTGAATTCGAGAAATAAAATTTACCAAACTTACTAGAAGCAATTAATAAATTCATAAAAATGGACTCGCCCAAGTGTGTTTGAATTTGAGTATCTACAAAATTTACCCAAATGATAATCCAGGGATAGAATAGTGGAAACATGACAAAGGAAGCAGCTACAATCAGAACAAGAGGACAGTGCATTATATTTAGACATTATCGTGAAACTAAATTTATCAAAAAAATTATTATGTGTTATTTTTATTAAATTAAAGAAAAATGGTGGAACTTGCAGACGAGCTGCACCAATTTTTGTGTGGTTATATCCACCATAGATACTCACTTTGTGCATGCCCCTCTTAACCTAACTTACTTACCTACTAACTTCCTCTTTCAATTTGTATTTCCTCAATTGGCAGATCCTCACAAACGATCTGTAAGGATGCGTATAAACACACAAATTTCTGCGAGCTGAGCCACGAATTACGGGAAAGGAACAGAGCAACCGCAAGCGGAGTTTTGCACCATTCGCGGTTGCTTCGTTCGCAACTCGCGGAAATTGTGTCCTATTAATACGTAGCATTAGTAACGTTGAGTAAAGAGGAGCGCTTAGACAATTATTGCTCACTGCGATCGTGCGTATGTACATACAGCCGCAGCCACGCAAAACACGTTTGGTTTTATTTTATATTGAATTTTACACATAATTTTCGTTGGTATTTTATACAAAATAATAAATTAGTCAAATTAAATTTTTATATTTTAGTATTTAAAACTAAATAATATTCCGTACGCGTACTGTACGCAGTTACGGTCGGCTCTGTGCAGGTGCAAAGGAGCTGATACCTAACAAAGCAGTATTGACAGTCTAAGGAAATTCTAAGTTCTAAGTCTAAGGACAGTCTAAGGAAATCGGCTCAGGGCCGGCCCTGCAAGCATCCAGTATCAAGGATAGTGACAAGAAGCAACAAATAGTTTCTCAATTTTAATTCACTGTCCGCATGTGGACATTGCGCTAAGAGGTAAGTGTAAGTTACCGATTTGTTGACTAAATTATTACTTTTCTTTTCGTTTTCGGTTAAGTATCCCCTTCCATCACTGTGCTCACATCCTTGTGTTTAGTATGGTTATTGACAATTTTTTGGACAAGCATACCATCAAATTTTACTACAAACAAGAGAGAGAGTTTACTCCCTTACTTAATTTACGTGTGGACAACACTTCTTACTTTCCTCAAGATTTTTTTTGACCGGACTAACAATAATTAGCAGATAAAAACCCGATGCCGCGATTTGAAAACGTTTCTTTATGAAAATAACAGAGGGCGCCACTTCCGTTTGCAACAATCCTTTACGGAACAGTCATTAGGATAGTAATACTATCAGATTTGGAGAGATTCTTAATAAATTAGCAATACTCATGTTTGTCTGTGTAGATACGTAATACATATGTGATTACGTGCGGAGATATTGATTTTTCTTTGAAAATGATCATTTATTAAGAGGTAGTTTTAATTTTAATTTTAACATAATTTTTTTTTAACACAAATTTTTAGAATAAAAATTACACGCATATAAAATGTTTAAAAAACGGTAAGTTAAGGGAACCAACAAAGGCATTGCCTGTGGGTGGGTAAAAATAATACTATTTCGATGATTTGTATAGCGCTGTTTTTATGCAAAATCACTTCAAGGGCTCTGTAAAAATATATGATACAATTTTATTTTATTTTTTTTTTATTTTGTTTATTCAGGAAAACCAATAGATTTTTTACATTCTTGAATAATCAACTTATAAAAATACAAATAATATCTAATGATAGGTTTTCACTTAAAACTTTAATTATAATAACAAACTAAGGGTCCAGTACCCGTGGGCAAAAAATATTTACAGAAAATACTAAATAAAGTAAAAATAAAATCGGATATAAGAACATAAGTAAATTACAATATATCAATTTTATCCTCACAACACCAATAATCACTAACAAATGTATATACCTACAACCAAACTGAACAGATGTTTATAAAATGAATCACTTGTAACTGGACAATATCAACAACCTGATAACTTGCAGTATGGTATTAATTATTATTTAATAATAGCTAAGGTATCTTTTTTAAATGTTCCTAAGCTACACGAAAATATGTCAATATAATTAAAATTCTTATTGTATAGGGTACAAGCTCTGAATATAAAAGCGTTTTGTCTGATTATTTTACAAATATATAACTTATTACTATAGACTAGTCAAACTATTATCAATTTATGGCTAGCAGATTTCCATCATCAACAGGTTCCATTAATACAAAGCCATATGTACAATGCATTTGATTAGATGAACGCGATGCTAGAATGTACATATGTAATCATTATAATTTATTTACATTTTATACAGTTAGAAAATATACAGTACCATACTTACCCGGTAGGTCACGATAACACCGTTTTGTTGTTTATTAGAGAAATCTAGATACGTTTCGAACGCACTGGACAGTTCTTTCCGTTATTTATTTTAATAATATATATTTACGTTATTTAAAGAGCGTTTTTAGGAAAGGAAAAGCAAACTTTATGTTGGGCGGTACCAGATTACAAGGTTTTGTTGGGCGGTACCAGAGTACAAGGTTTATGTTGGGCGGTACCAGAGTACAAGGTTTTGATTAGAATTCATTTTCCTAAATGTGATCCATCCGTCGGTATAATACAGATTTCGAATCATATAAATCCAATTAGAATAGTGTGATTAAGATTATAGGCAATACAAGAAAAAAAAACACCAACATCTGCGATTGCCCTCCTCTAGAAAAAACAGAACAAATAAAGTATCTAGGAATCGTAATGGACGATAACCTTAGATGGGTACCTCACATCAAACAAATCACAAATAAACTTCTCAAAACAATACACATTTTCCTAAACATAAGAAACATATATAAAATAAAACAATTGAAAACAATATATTTTGCACTCTGCTAATCAATAATAGAAAATGGAATTATTGCTTGGGGAGGAGCAACAAACTCGGCTATCAATTACATAGAAACCGCACAGAAAACGATCTTAAAGGTAATACTAAAAAAACATAGACTGACTGATACAGACCAAATATTCAACAGCTGTGACGTACTAAATATACGCCAATTATACGTTAAAACACTACTAAACTACATTTTTAACAAAAAAAAAAAATTTCAACATACACAAAATAACACTAACAGATCAGTTAGACAAGCGTACAAAGAAAACATAAAAACTCCGACAGTAAATTCAAGCTTTGGACAAAGACACTACTAATATCATGCTATAAAAGCTTTCAACAGTGTAAAAATAGAGAAAAATAAAAATAAATTCACACACAAAATTACAAAATGGATTAAAGAACAAAAAAGACAATATTACCAAAATTTCATAGCATAAAAAAAAATAAAACCTACACGTAACACACAAAACCAAAATAAACACACCCACTCACTCACAAACACACAAGATTATATTTTAAATGTATTATTTTCTCTTTAAATGTATTATGTAGATTATATTTTCATATTTTAAAATGCAGGCCTCAGCACGGGCAAGCCACCCAGTGAGGTCAACATTACTGGAAAACTTGAAATGTAAAAAATATTGTACCAAATAAATAAATAAATAATAAATAAGAAGGTGAATCACAGGCAGGTACATTTAATTTATTTATTTTCGGGAAATCGACAGTTTACATTTAATCGTTTGTACATAAGTATTATATAGTAAAATAAAACCAATTATGGATTTCCTCCTTACGACTTTAATGGAGACAGCATAATATGTAATAATTATTTAAATCTGTGAGAAAGGAATATGAATTAAAAAAATTATACAAAACAAAAGATAATATAAAACAATACATTTATAGCCATGGAGAGAGGTTGTAGATATAAATCAAATCATAATAGAGATATAAACAATAGAGACATAAACATTATTCACAAACCATCAGAGAAATATTCTTTATGGACCTCTTGTATTTGGTAAGTTTGCAATTGAAAATGTCAACCTTGGATAATACGCTATTGTAATTATTGCATAGTCTGTTCAGGCAAGAATTCTGCTTAGAGTTCGTTTTGCTTTGATCAACCCTGAACAGGACACAAGAGCGTGTTGAACGCGCAGGTACATTGAATGGAATCTTGTTTAGTTCAACTCTGGGCATTGAATATTATTGTTAACTACTTTATACAAGAAAAGTGCATCCTTATGATGCCCCCGTACACTCAGTGAATCAATTTTAAAGTATGAAGCTGTCTCTGCATAATTATTAAATGTTAAAAATAACTTGTAACAAAGATATTTTAGGAATTTGTTTTGAATTGCTTCGATTTTGGTTATGTGGGTTTTGTAAAATGGAGACCAAACAACTGATGCTAATATGATTTAAGATTTTCACGGCCAAAAGTATTTTTGTTATTTATTTTTGGGGTGTTCTGCCGTGTTGCGCTAACTCCTTCTTTAGCCAACGTTTCAGACAGCATTGCAGTGTCCATCATCAGAGTAGACGTGTTATTTGTATATATATATTATGCCCTGATGATGGACACTGCAATGCTATCCGAAACGTTGGCTAAAGAAGGAGTTAGCGCAACACGGCATAACACCCCAAAAACAAATAACAAAAAAACTGATGCAAACTCCAAATGACTTCGTATGATGCTATTAAAAAGTTTTGTGTTTCTTATAATGAAGCCTAACATTTTAGCAGCTTTATTTGTGATTTGATGTATATGAAGGTTATATTGTAGTTTACTATCAATTTAAGAGTATGAGAGCTGAAAAAGGTAGTTTTTTTGTTTAAATCTGAATTCTGTTGGACTTGCTATGCATCTTAGTAATAAAGAAAGTACTAATAAAATTATTTATTATTGAAAAAATTTATTTATCAAAATAAAATTCTAAAATCCATCAAGCAAGTTGTAATGTAAATTTTAACTTTACGGTAGAGTAATTTAATATTTTAGTGAAGAAGTCACACATAAAGTTTCATGATTTAACTTATTTTTTCATTTATTTACTTTAAAAAAAATTGAATAGTAAAATTATTTAAAGTGAAAAATTTATATAAAAAAGTGTTTTTGAACATCTAATAATTAGTTCTTACGCGTGTCTCTGTGTAACTCCGGTCCGAACTGGATTTGCTTTGATTTTCAAAATTGGAACTGATGGTGGGAGCGATTCAGACAAGTGATAAAGTAGGTCCCAGAAATTATGCTTCACTTCGTCACATAAAATTTATTTTTGTATGCCTACTAGATGTTTCTTGAGTAGTAATATTATTAATTACTCGTGGGTTGATATAAGTCAGTACATGTCATAAATTGAAAGAAAGATTTCAGCATAAAATCGTACTTTTTTTATAAAGTCACTTAATTACATATTACGCGGAGAAAAATGAGTATGGCTGATTTTGTGAAATCTATTAAAATATGACTCCATTCAGAATATATCGGAACACGTGTTCATGCAGGTGTTCATTTTCTGATAAATACATATTGGCATTTTACTGATATTTTTTAGGAAATCTTTGAATTTACGAAAAATTTTCGAAAAACAGATTTTCAATAAATTTTCAATATTTATCAGTAAGTTTTCTCCGTGTGTAATGTGCACTATGTGCAGGTGTCTGCAAGTGTTGCAAATTGACCCGCTAAAAATAACTGGTCTGATTTATTAGTAATATATTTACACCTTGGGAAGCGGGTATCAGTACCGCCGCCCCGGGAACCATTTGTTGAATAACCGAAAACCCTGCCATAGGTCACCCCAAGTGGTTCGCTTCGTTTGGTGTCTTAGCAGGGGTGCCCGGGTTAATAGGGTAAGGTATGTCTAGGTCTTGGTGGCGGATGAATTTTTTAGCTTACTGCGTGGCGGGTCGGATCGGAAAAGACTGGCTGGGGGATATCCTTTGATCTCTCCAGCCGGACTCTCTCTCGATACATCGCTTTGCACACCAGTGGGAGGTATTCAAACATCCGTCACCCCTGGGCACATTAACCCCCAGATTCCCCCCCCACGCCTCATACCTTTTTCCTTCCCATAAATTGCTCTCCATCCTTTCCTTAAAAAGACCTTCAACACAGCATCCCCAAAGATGACATAGGCCCTGAGGGATTTTTTTTCTCCGGGCATCATGTGTGGAGTTAATATAAAAAGGGGATAAATATTTAATACGTAATACTTGACATTAAGTATTAAATATTTAATACTTCATATGTAATACTTCGTATTTAATACTTCATATTAAAAATACTTAATATTTAATCCTTAATACTTAATAAATATCACAACTTGACGTTTGTCCTTGTTCCTTGTTGCGTACTGTGACAGTAACCATTTAATCACCTAAATGCAGTCGATAGTTCTCCCCCTGGCAACATCGCAAACAGCAGCAAGAAGTATCTGTAGTGAACCCTACACAGAAAGGCTTTTAACCCCAATACGAAGTCTCAATGGGCGAAGTTTGGTTTGGCAGCTCACCTGTAGTACTTGTATAAGGTTCTCTGGCATTTGTCACGAGGACATATCGGTAGGTCGGGGCTATAGATAACTCCCTGATAGAGGGGTTGGAATGGCAGGTATAGGGGCTGATTGAATCGAAGGGTGGTAATGTTCGGCGCACCCTTCTAAGGTAATGAATGAAGCTTTGAAGATTCAGAGTGTTACGTGGTGTGGGTATGTCTTAGATCAATGATAAAAAATAGGCAGGATTGGCCTACTTCGCGGCTCGGTAGACCGCGGAACTTTGCGTAGGCGTATGCTGCTCCCCAGACATCAACTACAATTTCACAAACACTCAACGGCATTTTCTAAGTAGGGATGCCATAGTCCCACTAGCTTCAGGCTGCGAAAATCTTGTGTTTCATTGAGAATATGTGGATGTATTACGATAATTCTATGGCAAAATTGAAATGAAATTTTCCTTACCGATACTTGTAACATTTTATTACATCGTTATATTACAATGATTTACAACTGGGTTATATTAAAAAAGATACCCATCGAGCATTAAACGTGCTCTTGGTTACATTTAACTTTTATTATACTTATCATTATTGCCGTAATAAATTAAGACAAGCCTATTTATAAGTGTTATCATTCTTCAAAACATTTTATTTGTTATTTTTGGGCAGTGAGTAGGTTATTCGTAAAATATTGACTACTTTTACATGCAAATAGTAAAAATTTATTAATGTATTGATCATTAGCCACAGTGTTTGCTATTTAATAATATATCAGGGTTTTTGTCTTACAGGGAAAACGCCTCTAACCACTCGGCCATTAAATTCGCGTAGAACTTTGTGACCATACAGAAAGATAGCAGCCAAAAAGTATGGGATAATACATTGAAATATGAGATCGACAATAATCAGGTCACAATGGTCGAGTGGAGGCGTTGTCCCTGTAAGATAGAGATCCTGGGTTCGATTTCCTGTTGCGACCGTTACTTTTTACTTTTCTGTGTCTTGTTCTGTTTCATTTATTAGTATTTTGTTTTATATATGAGTATTATCTTATTCTTAGATGATTAAACATTACATTGATTAACATTCACAAATACATTATTTTGATTGAAGTATTTGACAGATATTCCGATAAAGTTAAAAATAATTATTTATTGCAAAACGATATAATGGCGTTGAGGGACACTGCTATATAGACTTGAATTAAACGCACTGAGGGAACACTTAAGAGGAAGCTTTAAGCCAAAAACGTGTATATTATTGGCATACCTTATATTGTAAGTAATAGGCATTAAAATCGCTTGACAAACGGAGTCTAGAAACGTTCGATTTCAAGCACAAAACTGGTTTTTATTTATTATGTAAATAATTTTATAAGAAAGCAAAAAAAGTTAATCAAGTGAAACTGTCACAGATAATTTTAGCCATAATACTGTATTTTTTAAAAGTAGTTTTCTTTACGCGATCATTTATTTCTATTGAGAAAATATTTTTTTTAATAGTTTACATTTATATTTTTTATTGAGTAATTTTTTTTATTTATTTGTATTCTACTCAAGCAAAACGATAGGAAAACCTTCAATTTATCTGAAGCATATTTTTCGTATTCATAATGTACACCAATTCGTTATAAAGATTAATCAAAATAGTGATTTAGCTTTTAGCTTTATTTTATATTTTCCAGATTGGCAAAAATAGTTATAATTTTTGTCGCGTGCATCGCCCCCAGCACAATTCCGACAAAAAAACATTTTAATTCGTTGCTTAAAATTATTTGGATCCAAGCATCTGCTAAGAAATTCGAAGTTCAAACGAATATTCCAGAACAAATTCAAAATGGTATATTAAAAATATCGTTTACTGTTTTCATGGATCGATAATTCAGTCAAATGCCGGTTTTCCCTATAATTTGGTTAATTTTTACTTGAAATTCATTATCACTGCTTAAAAAAAAAAAAATGATTGAAAAATTTTAGAACACTCGGATTAATTTTACGTTTATTTATGTAGATTAATTTTTATTATAAATTGTGCGATTTTTGAAAAGTTTGCACTACAAATCTGTGTTTGTAAATTAAAATCGAATAAAAGTTAATAAACATATAAAACAAACCATTCTCTTCCTACTTCCTGCGCATCTAGTATCTAGTATCTGCTATCTAGTAACTAGTATCTAATATCTAGTATTTAGTATCTGGTATCTAGTATCTGGTATCTAGTATTTATTTATTTATTTGAGGAACATAAACAGTCTTAGTAATACAATATACATAAGAGGATAACAAAAAAACAGACCAATTATTAATGTTCAAAGATATATATTCAGAAACATAAAACTAACCTGTAAACGATAAACTTATAATATGCCTACCATAAACAGCAAAAAATAAAAGTGATTATATACTTAAATAGACTTGGGTTGGAACGGGAAAGGGGATGAGAGGGATAAGGAAAAGTTGCCACGCAAGTAATATTAAAATATTAGGTACAATCAATTTAACAGTCGTTAATATGAGTTAGAATGTGATACAATGAGATTCTGTAGTGATAGTAACTAGCAGTGAATATGTCAGCACGAGTGTCTATATTTGCAAATTTATTATTATAGTAGTTACATGTCCTTTGCATAAATTCATTTTGGTTGGAATTGGTATTGCATCTATCAATGTAGAAAAGGGTATTTTGTCTGCTGTATCGAATTGGCGCATGGAAATTTATTTTGTTCAGCAACTCCGGGCAGTCAACTTTTGAGTTAATAATTTTATACAAGAGCATCTGATCAGCGAAAATCCTCCTGTTGAGTAGTTTCGTGATTCGAAAATGTTTCTCGATTTCGTCGTAAGAGTTATATGTTAAATGATTTAAAATTGAGGAATTTGAGAAATCGTTCCTGAACTCTTTCTAACCTGTTAACATAAACAATATAGCGCGGGTTCCAAACCGGTGAACAGTACTCCAGGTGAGAACGAACATGTGAATTGTAGAGAGTCAGATATGTCTTAGTATTTTTGAAAAATTTGCATGTTCTCAGTACAAAACCTAGACTTTTTGATGCTTTGGTGACAATGTTATCAACGTGTTTATCAAAGGTAAGTTTAGAGTCCAAGAAAACCACGAGATCACGCACATAGTCTTTATTTGTTAAAATCGATCCAGAAATGGTGTAATCATGCAGTATTTTCACACGGTTACGTGTGAATGTGATTTTGCAACATTTATAAATATTGATAAAAAGCTTATTTCTGAGACAGTGATCCGTCAGTCGATCAAGATCTGATTGTAAACGTGCAGAACAGCTCATATCGTCAGCAAATAGTAAAAATTGAGCGTTAGTATCTATCATCTAGCATCTAGTATCTACTATCTAGTATCTAGTGCTCAGCGCTAAATTAAGATAAGAACAATACTTTTTAAATATTTTATTTTAACCGAGTAAGAGAGAACACGCGTTGATTTAACATTTTTTCACGTGAAACATTTTTTCACGTGAAACATTTTTTGAGATGCTGTTATGGCTACAGGGGACTTTGAAGTATATAATACTGACAATAATTTATGCAGAAAACCATAAAAATATTGAAATATCCCTTGTGCCCTATTAACATGTACACTGCACAGATTTTTTTAACAGACTGGCAATATATACCAATTTTTTAGGTATGTAGGTGCTCCACACTGTCAGACAGGGACAGGTAATTGGGTGGAGGAATGCAGGAACAAGTGTTAAAGGGAGATGCATTTAGTTGCGTCAACAGTATTATTTATCATATTATAATGTAAAACATACCTAAATAATACCTCTTGAAATTATTCTTATTTATTTTTACATCTATAAACAAAAGTTACCTAGATGTTCATTTGACAATTAATAATCTTGAAAATAATCGTACTGTGTGTTTAACCTTTGATATTGTTATGTAATTTTCATTTTTATTCCTTATGAGATACGTGCATTTAATAATTGTGGATAAATAAAGTATTAATTTTAATTCTCTAATAATTTGATTTACATATTATATGCATGTGGATGCATGTTTAAGGTAAATTCTATTAGCATTATTTGAATTGTTATAGTGCAATATGTGCAGCCTTGGCATTTTGCTTCAGTGCAGAGAAAGCAAACTCGTTTGTTTATGTTGGGTAATGCAACATGTAGAAGACGATACAATATTTATTAACATAATCAGAATATCTGATATAACAGACTAAATCTTATCTTAAACTTACCCACATGTCCTGCATATAATAAATAATTTTGTGTTTTATTTTGAAAATTTGAACTTTCTACTTTCCCAGTCAAAGGTTGGCAAAACCATTGCAGCATAAGGTGTTTTACGTCGCCAACATGCAAAAAAGCGCAGGAGTATTATTTTGACAGCTAAATTGAAGTGTCAGTTTTCAGTGCCCTCTCCGCGAAATTGCAACTTAATATGGAGTTTTTCACGCAAATAGTAAGATTCTTCCCCTCCGTACTTGTAGTTAATCCAAGTAAAAACCGGCACCCGCTGCTTGGCGTAGTGGTGTTTCATTTCCTCCTGCCGAGGGTGCCACCTTCAAACTTTCTCTGCATTGGAGTGATAAATCAGCGAGGCTCCCTACTACCACTCACCCCCTGGCCGCCCTACGATACCCCAGCTCACCCTTGGCCACCCTGGGGTTTCAAGTATGCTGACACCTGTACATTTTTTAAGACTT
Organism: Hesperophylax consimilis; assembly: GCF_061612785.1. Lineage (NCBI taxonomy): Eukaryota > Metazoa > Arthropoda > Insecta > Trichoptera > Limnephilidae > Hesperophylax > Hesperophylax consimilis. The sequence goes on along the minus strand of NC_142840.1, from coordinate 18,702,395 downwards.
GCATTTTGATGGAATCACAAAGATAATTCATAAAAGGTCGTGCCTTCATGGTGAATGGTTTTTTCGAGGTGATTTTTTATTTTTTTTTATTTACACCTCACAAGGTTTCTGTACAGTGTAAATGCAGGGGAGCATGTCACTACCAAGTTGGGCAGCGTTGTGAGACGGGTTAAAGTAGGGGATGTAGGAAAGGATATATTAAAGACGCCCGGATTATATGACGGAGGAAAAACAGTTGCCGGTAACTCGTTCCACATACGACCCGTCTAACATAAAAGCGAGCCGAAGAAGTGGCCCCTTCTCATGAAGCCAACATCATCTGTGAACGGGTATTCCGCTCGTGTACGTCGAGTTTCATACACGTGCACGATCGATGCTACTAGCTCCTTATAGCAGGCTTAATTAAAATACCCGTAGAACAGACTCAGCGTGCCCACATAGCGTCTATGGATTAAAGATAGCCATCGGTCTGTTAACTATGGATTGTCAATCAAACGGACCGCTTTCCTTTGCATAGATTCAAGTAGGTTTATTAATTATTGTGGGGCTCCAACCCAGAGGTGGCTCCCAAATTCAATTATTGGGCGTACTTGCGATTTGTACAGGGTTAGCAGCTAATTTTTTGTTTGGATTTCAATGGAGTCCTTATTGGAGAGGGTGCATAAATCAAATTACACCAGACAGTCATTGATCTCTTTTTTGGCTGAAATCAGACACGCTTAGGTTTTTGAGACGTTGACGTTGATTTTGAAACTGACCAGGTTGGCCTAACCTCAGGCACAAACCTTCTCGAGGTGGTGGTCAACTTTTTACGGGCATCATATTTGGAAAGGGGCTTGTCAAAAAGATATCCCTCGTTAAGGGTGCTGTCGTCAGTTTATCAATGAATCGGTGCAAATTCAACGAGATCGTTGATTATGTGCAAAAAAAACAGCGTTGGTGACAGCAAATATCCTTGTGGCAACCCCGCATTTACAGTTTGAATTGTTCTTCCTTGGTAACTTCCTGTCAAGCAGCCATTGCCAGACCCTATCGAAGGCTTTGGAGATATCCAATCCGACGGTTTGAGAGTCTCCAAAACGCCCGCCCCCAAATATGTGTCACATACCCGAGGTGATTACCACACGATCGGTTTCGACGAAATCCATTTTGGCGATCGCTTAAAATGTTATTATTCTCGAGGCATGTGACCAATTGTTACTAACCAGCTTTAAAAAGAAGAGTATGATGGGTATGGGACAGTAATTGGAAGGATCGAAGCGGTCCCCCTTCTTAGGGATTGGGTGAACGATCGCCCTTTAACATAGATCTGGCACCTTTTCATTTTTGAGTGAGAATTTAAATATTTTTCACAGTAGTTAATTCTGCAGAACACCTACAAACGTTCTGTGGACTAGGACATATATTTATCAATTTCAACTCGTTCAAGACATGGAGAACCTCTTTTCAGGATCTTTGGTTCCTTTATCTAGAAAATGCAATGCGGAATAGAAGGGGGAGTCTCTCCATTATATTTGAGAGTCGAGTTTTCCGCGAAAATGATGCCTAATTCCTCAGCTTTCTCGCGGGCCGAATTAACCAGCCAGCCATCGGGCTTGGTCAGAGGCGGAAAAATGGTTCTGCAGAAATTTCTCCCAATTGAAGTAGCGAGCAACCAGAAAGAACGGCTACCGGTGGGGCAGTCTGACAATTCTTTGGTTGTGTTCGCTCTCAGCTCTATTTAGGGTTCTCTTGTGATCCTTTCGGTATTGTTATGGTCGCCCATAGTAACTGGTATCTGCGCAGTTACGTATATATCAAAACGTGGCCGGATACGGGAATCACGCACTAATAGCATGTTAACTCACCAATACATACACGTACAACGGCGATATCGTCGCCTGGTACGGAACACGCGGGCTATCAACCAATGAGATGGCTAATTGAAGAAGATGACCAAATAAGGGTATCCCTTCCACATCGCGCCCGACGCGGGTCAAGTACTTGCTGCGAGCCCCCCACCCGCCAGTTCCCAGCGAGAAGCGTAGAGAGCAACATGTTGGATTAGTTCCGAGTTACCGCCAAATTGCGCCGTAAATATGGACCGGCCTGATTTTTTTTATATTGTGCCGCGTCTCTAGTCCCCGTGACCACGTCAGGACCATCACCAGCTAAACACCAGCACCATTACATTATACAACTGTGTCATGTCTCCATCGTCCTCAACCGTCTGAGGCGGCGAATCGTTTTCCGCCCAAAACCTGAGTCTCTGCCTGATGCCCACCAGCGCCATTACGTTATACAGCTGGGTCATGTCTCCACCGTCCCGGCCACATGCTGACTACTGCCCAGGCACCTCTGTTCACCAAAGCCTGGTCGCGAAGAACCCCTTGGCAATCCGACCAGTGCTCCAGCTCTTCCACTCCGTATCCGCCCTTGCAGCCAGCCGCTTACCCCTGTTGATGCCGGCTGCCCTACCTACCGTCCACGCCAGGCTGAGACAGTGAACTTGTAGACCCCTGCCTCAGTCCTGGGCGTCTGCCACCCTAGCCTGATCGTGAGGAACCCCTTGGCAATCCGACCAGTGCCCCAGCCCTACTCCTTCGACTCTGTGTTGCCTGTCGCCGCTCTGTCTCCTGTTGCCGCTCTGTTGCCTGTCGCCGCCCTGTCACCTGTCGCCGCTCTGTTGCCTGTCGCCGCCCTGTCACCTGTCGCCGCCCTGACGCCTGTCGCCGCTCTGTTGCCTGTCGCCGCCCTGTCGCCTGTCGCCGCTTTGTCGTTGCCGCCTCTCCCTAGGCCCCCCGCCTAGGGCACCCGCCCATCGATTTACCGCATCCGCCGTAATTTACACGTGAGCTAATAATGTACCTATGTCAATCAGAGCCTATAGATTCAGTAGATTGCCATTATTAACAGTTAGGCCTTAAAAAGCTATGTACCTTATGTAGAACTGTCTGATTACCCGTTATATGTACAGTAAACATGTTATCTCTCAACAACCTATTTCATTGGAGACTGTATAATATCTACCCCTGAAGATTAGAGTTTCAATGCCCTGCCGGCTGCCTCGCATGGCGAAGGTTTCTTGTATAACTCAAACACTTGATAACATTAACTGTCCTACTCACCTATACACTATTTTATAGCTATCACAGTTATAAGGTACGTAACACTGGCGCCGCCACTTGGGGTCTTTGCTCACTTATAACTATCTAAGTTACGACATATACTGAAGGTATATGTAACACTGGCGCCAACGTGCCAGGGACTGACTTATAACTCACATATAATACATTATATAACTTTAAGGGTTATATAACACTTATACGTAACAGTATACTTAAAGTATAACTTTCCGGAGTGCAATATAATTCAAGTTTTTTAGTCTGAACGCTTTTTAGCACAGCAATCATCAAACCACGGCTTTGTGCCCGCTCCACAGGATTCGACGGAGAAGGGAATATAGCAATTCATCGCAGATATCATTACCTCTCCCGATGGGTCTTCTGAGCTAAAGCAGACTGCACTCCAAGAAAAGGCGCTGAATAATGACCATATGCCGTCCCATTTTGGTACTCTGTAGTGCCATACCTACATACTACTACTTCTTAACATGTTGAATGTTCATGAAAGATGGGACATAGGTGGTAATAAGACAGTGGTCGGAGGAGTATTTTAGCAAAGTATTATTGAAAGTGGGAGAATGTTTTAGATACATCTTTAAGTGTATGTAGTTTTTTAGATTAGGACCAAAAAGTGTCCAGAAGAGGCAAGAAGGGCGATAAGAAGCAAGAAGATGCAAGGAGAACCGAGAAGGGGCGAGAAGATGCAAGAAGAAACAAGAAGAGCCAAGGCGAGGCAAGAAGAGCCAAGAAGAGACAAAGAAAATCAGGGAGAACCATGAAGAGGCAAGAAGAGACAAGAAGAGGCAAAAAGAAGAAAGACACAAACAACGCTCAGTCAACTATTTTCTTCCCGCCAATTATGGATTTTTAGGTAGCTATGTATACCGGTTGATTAATATTTAGCTTTTATTGAGGGATTCCACTTTTTAATTATCGTGTCAAAAATAAATAAATATTATTTTTAGTACGGAACAATTTGTCAAATGAAAGCCTTGAATATAATTTTGACTAGTTACGTTACATAATTATTATTTTATGGTAGTTGAGGCATTGAAATAATACATTCATATGAAGACTCCATAGTAAGCGTTCAAAAATGAGAAGATGGTTTGAAATGGAAATACGTAAATACGAATTTGAGAGGGAGCGCGCTTATATTTAAAAGACGATAATAACCAAGCAAAAATTGTAAAAATATTTAATAAAACACTACTTGTTTCAAATAGAGCAAAAATCTCTCTAATGCTTAAGTTGTACATTCTTAAAACATACCTACTAAATAACCGAACAAAATGTATTTTTAATAATTTTCGCAGCATACTTCGTCATATTTTGTTCAGAATCAAAGGTTAGATGCTGTTTTAATTAATTTCAATTGTCGGTTATACTATAATTTACCAACAAAAAAACTGGTTCGCGATGATGCACCATCTATGTTAAAAACTATAAAGCACAAAGAAGAATCGAATGGTTTATCGCCCGCAGAGTAATCTCCACCATGAGCTCTTATAGCAGCAACGGTCAATAAAACTTTACATTAAACTGCCAAAGCTTAAGGCAAGACACATTTCTAAAATTTTTTCAAAACTATTTTTCACCAGCTCAATAAGAACAAACATTCTAAAACTTGTTTTGGTTAGTAGGAGCCCTCCCCCATTCTTAAGATTTGTTTTTCTGTTGCATCACGATATAATGTCATTTGACTGCAAACTTGGTAAAATGGGAATATGTTTTTTGCTGGATGAACACGCTTTTTATTATTTTGTCGCGTGAAGTCACAACGTCATAAACCACTGTTTTGTCTTTGAATCAGAACTTTGAAATAGATTTAAGGATAACGTAAAATTTACGGCCTTCTAAGATTACCGAGTACCTACTCAACCGACTTATGAACAGAAAAAGTAATCTCATATTACAGCTATGACACCATGCATTTGATAATTGCTTATGTGGAAATAGATTCGAGCAAAATAACCATATTCAGAAATTTTTATGTGAAACCGCACAAGAGTCTCGACTGTTACCAACCGCCCGTAACCAGTGAGACTATGGCATCCCTAATTGGGGTATGTTGTGAGGATGAAGGTAGTAAGGAGGGGAAGGAGATGGGAAATGGAAGGTTGGAAAGTACCTTGCTATTCAGATGAGGTCACCAAACACGGCCAAAGCCATTTCAAGCAACGTTTCACTTAACACCAGGGCGATACTGAGAGTATCTTCCACTCCGGAACGTGCCGTAAACATACTATATTTGAATTTGGATTAGATTAAGGCGATGCACTACGTCGAGTAATATTTTGAATCGAGCCGCCATCAATAACACTCCTTACGTAGATGGCGGTAAAGCTTAAATTCCCGCTTAACACCATCCAGCTGTTTTGATTTAGGCAAGAAAAAAACATGGCCAAAAAGTGCCTTTTATTTTATTTTGTGGATGTTCAGGCATAAATATTTAAATGTTTTCCAAACATTTTGTAAATAACTTAATTTGCCACATTATACAATAAAACCATAACCAAAAATGGGTTCGTAAGTAGGAATTTTTGAACTTTAAAGCAGTTTTCATAGGCCGTATAAATTATTTTTCTCTGGGCTTATAAAAAGACTTATGTAAAAAATACTCGATTATTTTCGCGGTATTTTCTAGGCGACCAAATTTTAAAACCAAAAACACATGATTTTGCATTACTACGTAGTGCATCGCCTTAAAGGCTTACATTCGTGTAATCTTCCGTTAGGCAGCAATATAATTATTATTTTTATTTTATTTGGTATTTTCGTTGGCTCACCAACTGAAGACACTCTTTTATTAAAGCGTCGCGTATCGCGTTTCCTTCACGTTGTTGCGTTCAATTCGATACTAAAGACGCGTTGTTACACAGAATTTGAACAATTCATCAAATTTCAAAGTTATTTTTTCAGATCTGTGGAAGTTCTATTCAAGTTCTGCTATTATAAGAACAGATTTCGAAATCTCCCTTCCAAGACTTCCACAGAACTTTTTATAAATGAATAAAAAAAAAAAATATTTTTACAAGTGCCTACCTATATCTACACTACACAACACTCACTATAATACCGAGTGAGGCTTTAAAAAGTGCCCGCTGTTTAAATAAATGATAAGCGTCACCAAACATTCACAATGACTGGTTTTTGGCAGTTTCCATACTTTTGTGGATGACATGGTATTAACTTCTTATCAATCATTTAAGTAAGATAAAGCCCATTGTCAGTCTAGTTTATTAGTAAAATAAGAAGGTTAATTACATGACACACTGCCCACGTCGTATTCTTGAGAATAGCTTACCAGTAAACAGAACAATCTGGCATGATTTATTGGGCAATATAAACATTATTAATGTTTTAGACTCCAGCCCGTAGAGTGAAAATTTCCATGACTACACGAGTAAATACCTTACAGTGGGAGATGGCACTAGAACGAGGGCAAAAGAGAAGTTGGTTATTTTCATTTAATTTAAAATGACCCCACAAAATTTTTATGCTACAATTGAAGATAGTTTGTTTACTTTTTTCTTTGAATTAAATTGTACGTTTCTCTTATCAGGTGTGGTTCCTAATAAATTGATTCATGTTTTACAGCCTTAGTAAAAACGTGGTGAAAGTTTTATTCAATTGATAAGCGACCGTGTATGTGAAAACTTTACCAATAGAAACAAACATAAAATAGTTCATGGAAAGATATATAAATTGCTTACCCAGCCAAAGAGGGTGGTTTGTGTATTGTATAACACACAAGCCCTGCTTATTTATGGGGGTACATCAAATACATATATTATGTAATTAATAACTGTACTAAATTCAATATTGTGTAATGTAAATCATGTATCTTTTTTTTACTAATAAAAAAAAATAAATAAATAAACTCAAATAATTATATTTTCTCATCGAATTTCGGAATTTTTTCAGTGTATTCTAAATTTTTTTTTATATTTCTTTATTTTGAAGATTTTGTAAAATGAAATACAATTTTAGAAACAAGTTATAACCACCTTTTCGATTTTTATATTTGAAATATACTTTAAAGTTTGAAAATTGCAAGTTTTGATCTCATTCATACAATTAAGAAATATTATAATAATTCCCGAGAATTACCTAAAATGTAAGACATTTTAGAACCATTTTGTCACAATGTAAACGTATTTGATTTTTAAATTTGTATTTACCTACACATGCATAAGGCATTATGTTATTAAAAAACATCACTTTTATGGAAGTTTGATTGAATTTACCGGGTAAAAGTCAATAAAAAATAATAAAAACGAACCAACCCCTCTTTTTACGATAAAATAAAAATATACTCACAATATGACATTATTAATGAATTAAAACTTAAAAAAACTCAAATAATAGTAAATCACAAATTACAATTCACAATTTAAAAAAGTCATTTTCCCAGTAAAGACACTATGGACACTATGACACTATGGACACTATGACACGCATGGCGCATCAGGCGCATGCGGAAGACTACCGAAATGCAATGTTGCCATTTCTTTCGCAGCGTGGTTCGAGACATTTTTTATTAGTAACAATTCGAAACATAAATTGTACAGTATTTGTACAATGTGTAACAAAAAAACTGCTTTAATATATTCACATAAAGGTGTGTATATTTTTTATTTGTTTATTTGATGCAATTAAGTAGTTTATCGACAGAATGTTGAATTACAATGCAAATATAAGATTTATTATACTAATTATAAATATGCACTCTACATAAAATTATTATTATTGACACTCAATATGCACTCTACATAAAATTATTATTATTGACATAATGATAAAAAAATAGAAAAATCTGTATGCTACATTCAATAACTATTACGAATAACAACTTCACTGGAAATGCAAGGAATGTTTAGCTTAAATCCCAACCTTCTCCTTCCCCATATGCATCCGCTCCTCACTCTCTTCAGCCTTACAACACACCCGTGGAGCTCAAAATGAACTCGAGAAAATAAAACAACTTATCCAATAAATAAGCAAACAAAGAAACATAAAGCTTCCCCGTTGTGAAGCGCCCTTAATTTTATATTGAATTTTCTGTAACTTGGAATGACAAGTTTTGAAAAACATGAAATTGGACTCAGCACGACGGCGCTCTACGCAGATAACAAATTGATTATGATTAAGTGTATCCAAATCACAACAGGGGGTGAAGAAGGCCACGGGGGGATAATGACGACTGAGTTTGCATTTCAAGCGAAGGGTTGGGAATCGTGATGTTTCTAGCTTTCTTCCGTGAATGAAAATCAGGGGGGTGACTTTAATATGAGTTTTCTGATTCAGACGTGCTTAATGGAGGCGATTTGAATAATACCTGTATCACATTCAGACATGTATAAGTACTATACCTAGACTATGCTCAAGATAAAACTATTTTAAACCGCAATATACACTATTATGAATTCTATATTTCTCGTTTTTTTACACGTTGAGATAAAAATTGTCAAAAAAATGTATTGTTTTTGGTTTTAGTAGGTGAAACTTCTCGATTTATATCATTTTTCAAGTCGATTTATATTTTTTTGTAGTTTGTAAGCACTCTTTTGACAGTAAATAATTATTATATTGATTGTGCGATTTGTAAGAAAGGTAATTCATGATTTATTTTCTGATTACATACAAATTTATTTATATAATATATAATATTTTTTTCTATCATACATTATATTATATTATGATATGTAATGCATAAATGAAAGACACATAGTCGATGCAAACTCTTAATTCATGCGCAAAGTATAGTTTTTTGATATGACAATGTTTGTAAACCATTTTGTATTTTTTTTATCCAGGTATTTTAACTGCCTGTTTATCGTCTGATAGTGTTACATTTATATTGCTCCTTACTAAAGTTCTCACTTAAGAGATTATTGATTTTCTTAAAATTATATTTTTTTTTCTTTTATTCTTTTCTTGAACCATAAAAAATAAGTGGTTATTCTGACAACAAATAGATAGTTACTCTACTTAACTCACCTGTAATCTGATAATAACGGTTAAATATGGGTTTGTACAGATTGCCATAAATGGAAAATAATTTATTGTATTTCATTAATACGTCATTTAAATATTTTTTTCTATTTCCTATTGTATTGTTATATTTTCTTACACTTTATACATATGTTAATGACTTTTAAATAAATAAAATCAAGTTTTTGTAAACACTATTTTTTTTCAGCTTTCATTATTTTTACATCTGACTACTGTATCATAATCGAATACACATTTAAATTGCCTTTTTGATTAGACCAATTATTTTAAAGAAACTTAATATGATAATTTGGTGTTATTATCCAAGCCTTCTGGACGAAATTTTAGTAAGGAAACATTTTCAACTCATATTAGCTGACATGAATATTGCGAGGGAAGGATTGCGGGAAGAAAGGTAGAAGTTAACTTTGAAAACTTTAATTCGTATGAGTCACAGTTTTATAAGTGACTGTAAAAACTGCTGCACATTTTTACTGTGCTATTAATATTTGGCTCAATCAAATTATCTTCAATTACCGTGAGTGTTTTTCATTTAAAATGTTAAATGTTAAATGTTAAAAATTCACCTTGGCAGCTTAATGACACAGAGGGAGTAGGTACCATTGAAAGGCACTTGTTAAATTTACAAAACCACCCCACACTACCCAAAATGAGACGGCAGGGTAACACTTGAATATGTGAGCTTTTCGTGTTTTTGTTCGTGCGTTAATGGCGTTGTGCATTATTTAATCCTGTGGCGTTTTTCGTGGAGCTGAATTAATGGGAAGAAAAGCGTTAGATTTTTTCCCTTTCAGTGCAGTAACAACTTTCCTCTGGAGGAGGCACGGGTGGGGGGTGGGGAGGGGAGGGAAAGCTGGGGGATTTAGATTACGTTTTTTGTGGAAGGCTCGTCTTAATGATGTCGCGCCGGAGCTGTGAAGTCTGTGCTCGATTCCGTTTTAATCAATTAGAATTGTGATCCATTGGTGAGCAAATTACCGAGATGAATTAATATATTTATTTACTAATGTTAGGTACTTTCATTAGCTAAATATCAAAAACTTCCTTTAAATTAAACGTTTAGTTTAGATTTATTAACATTTAATTTTTCAGCTTTCTAAACTAACATTTTAGGAATATTTGATTTAAGAATCCGATTGATAACATTTTAGTAAAATGTCATTCTCCTGTGGCGTCGAGAATAATCCATTGAATAATTAATAATAAACCGCTCGACCTACTTAGTACCTACTCCCGAATTATGTACCTGCAATCCAAATCGCATCGTAAACAAAGCAACCAACGTACTGCAAGTACCTACTTGTCTACCAGGTGACAATACGTCACGGGCCGTCTTACACAGTACGAGAACTCGCCAAAAGGAACGAGTCTGCCGCCTATGCATAATTGCCACGCTATCGAAGGTTCCTGAAACATACAGTCTGTGCGAGTGCTTAGGATTTAGTTGCCATCCACCTACCTACTGCCGCCGTCGGCCGTGTAGTATAAATATGCCCGACGCAGCGAGTCAGTCAGTCAGTCATCTTTCAGCCGTCAGTTAAATCAACGAGTGATCACCCGCGCTCTTCTTACTAGCGCGAGGGACAACGTACCCGGCTTCGCCTGTACCATCATGGACTCTATCGGGACATCATCTTAGCGCCTTGTCCAGATCGCCGTTCCTGGCAAGCGCTACTCGGATTACAAGCGCCCTGGTTCCAGTGTCTCTGACCAGCGCTTCTTCCACGCCATCATGACCATCACGAGGACACGCAGCATCCTCACTGGTCACGCCGTTCCCGTTCAACCGCCTACAAGGTCCGCCGCACCTTCGGCCGTCTCGTCAGCACTGGAGTGCCTGAAGACCTACGTTTTTCGCCAGTGCCTGACCTTCATTGAGTCCCGGTCACCAGCGCCCGGCGTCGACTCACTGACCCGCGCCTGACCAGCACATCACCGCAGCGTCCGGAGTATTTCAACTTTTGTCCTACATCATCTCCTCGTCACGGCAACTGACTCAATAAACACTGTGACCTTCACGACACGCTTTTTATTTCGTGCCTCACACCATTGATCCCCAAACTCCTATGAACTCTAGCGATGGACTGAAAAATGATTTTTTGAAATGTGTGACTTCGTATTAATTATTAAAAAAAAGTTTTACTTTGACTTTATTATATTGAATGAGAGCCGGTATCTATGCTTTAGTTATAGAGGTATCAATAATATTATTAATAATTAACATCCCAACACCTGAAAAGTCAGAATTAGTAAATTTTTGCACTGCGTGGGTATCGATTCTGTGATTTTTAGACAGCATTGATCAATGAGCCACTATCAAACTATAATATGCAGCCTAATCATACTTAGTCTTAGGTACATATTGTTTAAAAGATTTTTTTTGTAAGATGAAAAGTTGAAAGAAATAATAAATAAGTAGGTACCTGATGCGCGCGGTTTGTATAGTTAGAGTAAGAGTGCAGAAAGTAGAGAGAGAGGATATGAAGTAGGAAGCGAGGGAAGGAGTAAGGGTGGACACTCATGAATATTCATACGTCACTCAGACACACAAGTGGGACCGGGAGCTGGTGGCAATTAGCAGAGCATGACGCGCACAGCCGCACAGCCCCGGGCCCCCGGCTCGTAATACCGGCTCATAATCCGCGCTTGCGACTAAAATAATGAATGAATCCATGTCATGCGTTCGTCCCTAAAGCAACACTCACTAAAATACAAACTGTAAGAGTCGAAAGTTGTAGGAGAGGGAAAGATGATGGTGGGAATGTACCTTGCTATTCAGATCTACCTGCTGACCACACAATATTATTTATCCTAAGCATTACATTCAAATTAGATATCACATTGAAATTTTTTGTAAGATCGTTCATGGGTCCAACTGCAAGAAGCCAGCGGCTTCCCAATTAGGGTATGTTATGATACTGAAAAGGGTAGGTACGGAGGTAGGGAAAATAGATTAGAAAGAAGAAGGTTAAGAAGTACCTGGATATTCATATCGGAAAAGCATGGCTAAAGGTATTTTAAATGAGGCTCTTTGGCGAGTGGTGGGAGTATCTAGTATCTACCAGCCAGGAACCAGGTGCAAAAGCACTACAGATAAACATGAATATAATTCAATCTTTTAAAAAATACTGACATTTTACTTACCCTCCGGGTTTGACGCCCGGAACCCCTAGGCCCTGAGTCAATAATGAATTTCGACAGTCGATACGTAATGTGTAGTTTTTAAAACCTTTCAAACCTTTTTCTTGCATTTTAATTGTAATTGTTTTGTAACACTTGTAATTGTCTTCCATCTGTACTCTTTATTTTATAAGTATATTGTTATTGCTCATCATTTATATATGCTCTCATTTCACTGCCATCTCTGTTTTTTATTCGTGTAAAAAATATTATATTGTTAATGGACTATTTGTCCGAAAATAAATAAAAAAAGCTTATCATTCTGTGACAATATAATAGTCGTAGTGATCAAAAATGATGTATTTATAATTTATCAAAGCTCATTTGGGTTTTTTTTTTTTTTTTTTTTTTTTTTTTTCATTTTTTTTTTCAAGCTCATTTGGGCTTTAACATGGAATTTTACATTCAGTTTTGGAATATAACAGTATAATAACAGCATAACACATAGTAGTACATATTATAGCACAATAGTACACGCGTACATTAATATAATATAACACATATAATATATAATAACATCATAACACTTAATAGTACATAATATATCATAATAACACATATGCAAATGGATATAATACAACCAATTAACTAAATTAGCAAAATGAATATACTTTTAAAAAATAACTAACTAACTAACTAACCATCACGCCGTTTCCCCGCAGGGGACGGACCGCCAAACAACTCGGTCTTGGCACACACCCCTTGTGTGCTCCATACTTTTCTATTATTCTGACTCTTGACATGGTCCGACTCAAATATCTGATTTACTTGATCGTGTCAAGTCTTCCTCGGTTGTCGCATTTGCATCGTATATTCTCCTTACACTCCTTTCATCGCTCATTCGCTCTACATGCCCAAACCATCTAAGCATCCCTTTATTGATCTTACCCATAAAATTTACATCAGCTTTGCACTTTTTGCGGATCTCCACATTTCTCACATGATCTTAGGGATCTCATTTCTACAGCATTCAGTCTACTTTCATCCTTTCTCTGCGAGTTCCATGCCTCACTTCCGTACATCAGGGTAGGTACCAGCACTCCATTGTGGACTGTTAGCTTCGCTTCTTTGGAAATTTTTTTGTTAGCGCCAATTGCGTTCAGTCCTCCATTAATGGAGTTTCCTGAATTTACCCTTTGTTCAATATCTCTGTCAGCCTTCCCATCTTTCGTAAACATACTTCCTAAATACACAAACTCATTCACCTGCTCCAAGAATTCCTCATTCACTGTACTATAACTATATTGCACACTGTTTTCGTACTCTCTCCTTCAAACACCGTGACTTTAGACTTACTTACATTCATCATTAACTCATTCTTTATACATACTTCGTTCATCCTAGACACGAGAGACTGTAGATCTGCCATTCTGTTAGCAATCAGCACCGCATCATCAGCATACAACAGGCAACATACTCAAAATGATATCTGAAAAAGTAAATGAAACATTGAAAAAAAAAGTTTTTTTTAATAAAAATATAACAAAATATAATAAAAATTTAAAAACAACATCAAAACATTAAGTTAATCAAGTAAATATGAGTAAGAATAAATTTAAAAAAATATGATGACAGTTCGCCTCGGAACAGGAATCTCTAGTGACGGGAGAACTTTTAGTATCCTATATTTATACATAATAATACAACACATGGTAAATGTATCTTAAATAGTAATTAATAAAAAAATAATGATAGGTACATATATTGAGTACGCACATTTAAAAGTAGGGGGCAAAATATTGGCAACGTTTGCTAAAAATCTTCAACAAAGGCGCAACATGTTGTACTCAAGACAGAAGAACATGGTTAACATATTCCGAGTACGGGGGTGGTATACAGTCGTGTGCAGTAAGGGGGTGGGATGCAGGAGGTAGGGGGTGGTGTCCGAACAGTAAAGAGGGTCACGCTGCAGTCACCACTGGCAGCATGCCTTCGCACCACTTTTCCTGTATTTGCCTTCATGACGAAGCAAATAGCTGCAGGCGGTGCGGGTGTCACCGTGACCCGACCAAGTGCCAGTGTTAATAATAGGGTGACTGCAACCTGAGATCTACCTAACCTAATACTTACCCACATAACTTTCATAATACCCACCCCTATATCTACCCCAATATCTTACTGTAATCTACAAGTAAGTAGAAACAAATTCTTTGTGTTAGAGGTGTAATTATGAAAGTCGTGATTTTTTAATAATATTTAAATCGTTGAAAAAGCAGCAATTATAATTAGGTATTGTTGGTAAATAGACAAAGGAAACTAATACTCTGTACAAGAATATTGTTACATTTATAAATAATGTAACACGATTATTATTATTTTATTTTAAATTTAAATCGTGGAAAAAGCAGCAATTATAATTAGGTATTGTTGGTAAATTGACAAAGGAAACTAATACTCTGTATAAGAATATTGTTAAATTTATAAATAATGTAACACGATTTTTCAGTGTAAGGGCTTATTTGTTTTAATAAAATAATAATAATAAGTATTTTATTTTTCTATTTTATTTTTTTTGTAACAAATAGATATAATGATATCCTCACTGGGATCTCCCGTGCTGAGGAATTACTAAAGGCGTGGTCATGTTATGTGGAGGGTCCTTTTTAAGGAAAGAAGAAGTCCTGGTATGGAAAATGTTGCGTAGTTTAGAAGAACAAAGGACAGAAGCGGATAGCGAATATAATTTCTTAAAAGTATTTTAGCAGCCTACATAAGGCCCACACCTGAGAAATAATTGTAAATGCCAAAAAAATAATAACATTTGTCTCATACTCTACCAAAGCTTCTTCCGTTTTTCTTCAACACATTTCTATCAATACATTAAGGTTATTGTCCAGGAATATCTAAAATTTAATATTCAATTTCTTGATTCCGAGTAGACTTTGGCTAGTGATGTGGATAATGAAAACGTGAATGTTAATGAAGATTACAATAAAATAAATGCCCAGGTGGTCTGTACTGAATTGAATTGGAGAGCGGCTTGCTAATTTCTTTGAAAACTATTATTGTATTCGAAATCAACACATTTCTTTTAATTAATCATTTCGTATTCCGTTTTTGTAAACAACAGCTAAATATAGCATTTATTGGAATTGTACTGGCAAAATTATTTCGAAACTTTTAACAGTTTAAAGGTTTAAATGCTCAAATATTCAGTGGTTAAATTATATAAATTATTTCGATTAATAAAGTTGATTAAACGTAAGGTTAAAAGTAAGGCAAAGTAATGTTTTGGTTTGAAAATTTGATAGCTGATAAATATTTTAGAGTTTTAATAACCTAAATACTGCAAATAGTGTTCATCTTTAAATATGATCAAAACTGCTTTAAAGTTCGAAATCTCCTATTTAAGAAGTAAGTTCTTTGGAAAAATTTGGTAAAACAATTAAATATTTGTGCCCAAACATCGCGAAAACAACAAAAAACTCTTCAGATGTTGTTTCTTTCTTGTATAAATCAAACCAGGTGATGGTGTTAAATAGGAATATAAACCTTATCGCCACCTGCTTAAGGAGTGTAATTGTTAGCGGTCCGATTGCAAAACCTATTACGGTTACACTTCGTGGTCCATTACTGCCAAGTTGAAGCTTAGGCATAAGCGAAATCGGTGAAAAAATAGATATATGAAATCAAGGAAATGTTGAAGGTATTAAATATCTGGTCATTTAAACAAATTATTTACTTCAATACTTTATTGTTTATCTACAACGTAAAGAATGGCCATTCATCAATTGTTGACATCAAATTGAGAACCTGCAGCCAATGACTAAAGACAATAATACCCCAAGAGCCTGCAGCACAAACACACACATGAGACGAGAAAAATAAATTTAAAAAATTCCCCCTCAGAAAAAAAAACCCAAAGTCAAAAGTGGTTAATGTACGGAGTAATCAAGATATTTAACGAATTACCTTAGAAGAAAATATAAACAAAATAGTGAACCCCACAATGCTTCGCTGTTGCTAATATCTTCAGGCGTCTCCGAATTCTTACACCATTCACTGCTGTATATCACAATTTTACTGTTAAAAAACTACATTACATCGACTGTAATTACACTCCGTATCTCATTCCGGTGCAGAGATATTCCTCGGACGTCCCCTACTTCTTCTATCATTCAAACTACTCACTAAACTCTCCTGACACTAATAAGAACAAACTTTGAAATTTTCGACATCGTTCGACTATTTTCGAGCTTTGCGAGTGTAAACATACGTAGGCTGAATTTTTATTTTTAAAGATTTCAGATTAAATTACTTATATATGTGATTTATTTATTCAAAAACATGTTTTTTTAATAATTTTTTATTTTTATTTTGTATTTGTTTATTATTTGTGTTTTTACAATAACTTTAAAAATGTTTACAAGTCATACTGTTTTGATTTATACTACACTTCCATTAAGAGCATTTGCTTGTGGATGGAAGAGGAGTGAACATTTGCGAAAAAATAATATAACTAGGTTACAGAGTAAAAAAAATTACAAAATTAAAATTTATACATTATTATTGTATTTGGAAGGAAGAAAACATATATATTATCGAGGATAAATAGAGTATAGTAGAATAATTAATGAGATATTGAAGTGAAACTAGGGAAATCAGTTTTTTGTTAACTATTTCCATAAAATATTTTTTTTATATAGTTCGATATTTGTTTTTTAACATTAATGCTTCTAATTTCTTCTGGTAGTTTATTAAATAAATGTTTTCCTTGGTGGGTATAATGGCACTGGGCAAAATAAGTGTGTAGTTTAGGGCATGCAAATATATATTTAAGTCTGGTTCGATTTTCAGCTATGAATGGTTATTTTTTTTTTCTTTTCTAATTTGAATAATTAATAATTAGTCATGTATGAGGACATACGTTCGGACATAGACCTACATAGACCTAATGTACCTATTAAAAATATCACAAAAATTATTAATTTGAAAAATTTTCCCTACATAATAAATATGATATGATTTTTGAAATGTTTTTTTTTAAATGTCGCGTAGAAAAATGTTAATTCAGACTCGGTATACTCGAAAACGAAAGCCCGAATCACAAAACTATATACCACACAATCGACTCCAAATGTAAAGAGAGATATAAATGTATTACGAGTTTGCGGACATTACATAATCGGATTAAAACTGCTGTATTTAAAATACTTCTAGAGTAAAAAAATATATATTTTTCACGGTTTCCTCGAAGGAAAATATTGAAGGGAAGTGGTACATTTGAAAATTAGAAAGATTACAATCATAGTTCCATGGATAAAATGCATTTTGCATTGTAGTGAAAGGTCATTTTTAAATGAATTAATTTAAGACATATTATTTTTAAGGGGTGTTAAGAGACCTGACTTACTTCACTTACAAGTGAAGATTTACCATACCGCTATCATCCAAAATACTTAACTCCAAATAACCTCAGGAGTCACTAGTTAAAGTAAGCTAGGTTCGTCTCATAACAGTTTTAACACCCTGTATATTGTATGCATAAGTATTTTTTTAACCGGCTTCACCAGATTTTGATTGCCGTTAGTCGTAATAATAATATTATATTCATTTCACGTTTCAGCTTTGTTCGCGAGTTTTCCTTCCAGACGTCGCGTAGTCGCCAGCGGCCCTTTGATCGGCCCGACTTTGTATGGCCTCTTCCAGATCTCCACTCAAGCACCACCACTCTTCTCGTGAACCTGTTGTCCTTGACTCAAGCAATGTGCCTAGACGAGGCACTCTTATAATCGTGGAGGAACAATATGTACTTATAATGGTTTAAAATTAGGGATATGTTGCAAATTATTACTCATATAAAAAATAAAAAAAAACTTTCTTCGATAGAATTTAAAAAAAGGAAGACCTGTCCGTATAATATTTAAATATATTGAAAATTTTCTAATTTAGAGCAACGAGAATAATACTTAGGCGAAATAGATTTTCAAATGTAAGTAAAATGTTAAAGCAGTTATTCTCAACGGGGGCGGTGTTGGTCTTGACGGCTAATGGTGGGCGGTGAAAGGCTCCAAGGGGGCGGTGAAGGACTAAAATGGTGGTCAAAGGATTTAAAAAATCTTGTAGATGAACCGTTCATTAAGTGATTATTATTTAATTATTTTGATAATATTTTTTTGAAAATCCTCAAAATAGTGCATAATTACCTAGAGAAAATAGATTTATTTTTAAAATTTAGAAATACCTCATTCCCGGGTAGTAAATAATCTCAGAATATTTAAAATCTACCAACTTTCATCATTATAAGCGGAAAATGTGGCTTGTGAAATGATGGAAAATAATCTAGTAGAAGATCGAACCCGCAACGCCCTGGTTATTTTTTTAAACTTCTACGCTACTAACCGGTTTAATCGTGATATTGCAAAATGCAAACAAGTAAATTTCACTTAATTATTTTTAAAATTAATTTTATAATTTTTTTTAGAAATAATTATATTCTATATATATTGAGTCTCATGGACTCAAACAAGTAATAAAAATAAACAAAGTAATCTACAACAAATATCCACTAGCATAAAGTAATGTACAACAATATATCCACTAGCATAAAGTAATGTACAACAATATATCCACTAACATAAAATAATGTACAGCAATATATCCACCAGCATTAACATGGATTAAATACAGTAATATATAATACCTATATTTTATTTTTAACATGAAATTACTCTTCAGTAATTTTGTAAAAAGGTAAAAGCCTCCTAATACCATCATTCCTGGGACTCCCGGGTAACGAAACACATGAGAATATTTGAAGAAAACTCCTAATACCATTATTGTAAGCCGAAAAATTGAATCGACGACGCCTGGGTGGAAACAGGGAGTGCAAAGCATTTGTTAACTCAGCTACTACCGGTTAACCAGTCTACTAATTGTTTTATTAACGTGGCTTGGAAGGGCATAATGGTGTTTAACGTTTCCCACTCCGTGAGTAAATGTTTCCTAAGGTTTTACCGCATTGTCAAGTAAAAGCGAGATGCTAAACATTTTTGGTCTAATAAAAAAACAATACTGTAATATTTTTCCACAATTTTTCAACAATGTTTTTTCCTTAAAGTAAAAGCAGCTTAGCGATTCTAAAATCTAACACAATCCCAGAAAAGCCCGGAACTGATTTCGATTGACATAAGTGCACCTGATGTTCCGAATCCGGAGAGCACGCGCCTTGTCAGCCCGGCTCTAATTTAGTGCCATGGGCTGAGTACCGCCGGTACTCCGCTCCTACTCTGGTACTGCTCTGGTGCCACGCTGGTACGAGTACCACGGTGCTCAGGTAGGTACTCCCGCCTATTGTCACGTCTGCAGGGGTGGGCAGGCGGCGGGTGGGACACTTTTCAACCTTCAAGCTGCCAGGACTGGAACGACTGAGAATTGAAAATTCAGCTAAAAAAGTCATGCAAATGCCCCAGTTCCGTATTATCATACCAAATTAAACCCTGAAACTAACTGTATTCCTTACGTGAAATACAAAAGCCAAAACTGGGTATATTCTTAGTCACCTCTGTCACATCACCACGATTATAGAAACGGGCGATTTTAGCCCAAAAGTGTTGTTTAAAAATTTATTTTGTGAATAATTTTATAGGTTTTTTCTTAAGTGCGGTTTACCTATTGAAAAAATACACCTTTTTTAGGGGTGAACGCTTGAACTTTAAAAAAAAAGTTATTAACAACTTCACATTAATTCTACTAAAATGAAACTATAGAAAAAACTTCAATTTATCTAAAAAATGTTTTTGTATTCAAAGTGTAAGCTGATTCGTAGTAAAGATTAATCGAAAAGAGTGATTGCATATTAAGATTCTCCAAAAGAAGCTCGATTAAACACGGCTAATATAAAAATAAACATGAATTGGTTGCTTGCAGGTGAATGATTGAAGACTTATAGTGCCACGCGCTGCGTACGAGGAACACCAGTCCAGCTGGTCAGCAACTACAACGTTGGAGCGAGGCAAGGGTACGCGTGGCGGTATTTCCAGCTATAGGGTGACCATAATAAATTAACAGAATAATATTTGAGAAGTACATATCTACAATGATTTATTTATTGTTATTAAGTTTAATTTGTAGAACTCCATTTTATTTTTTTTTATTTTTTATATATACAATAATATTATTATTGGGTTTATAAAAACAGTTTATTTTTAAACAAGTTCTGCTGTGTAATTATTATTACGCGTGACAGCTGTTTCGCCCTCTGAAGGCATTATCAAACTGTGGGTAGCCCACTTACAGACGATAAATTTATATTATTTCTAGGTAGGTATTTTAATTTCATTTACTGATTTCTTAATTGATTTCTAAGTAAAATATCAAAAATTATTAATGGTTATTACCCCAGCAAAGTTTCCCCAATTAGTGTAATGTTTAAATTTGACTGAATGTCTTTATGTTAGTTATTCCCAAACGATGACTCATAGGGTTATTTTAATAGCATAATTAAGTACTTCATAGTGCACTCATATTTGCATTAGGTTTGAAGATATCTAGTAGGGGTGAACGAATTATATTTGTTTGTTCATTAATTAGAATAGCTTTTGGATTATTAGAGATTTTGTTAATTTCTAACTGCTCTAAAAGATTCAGTTTACGGCCTTTATTTTGTATGTGTAACGGAGTTGGTTTATTATTATCATTAAGTGAGTGATTTTCATCTAGGAGATGTTTGGCAAATTGAGATTGTATTTTATTATTATTTTTAAAAGATCTTATATGTTCTTTAAACCTAGTTTTAAAGGACCGTAAGCCTACGTTTACAGATACGACCATTAATTATAAATCTTTACACCCATGGTCACATAAATTATCTGCCTACCACTCAATGGTACATAGGCTTACTAATATCCCACTTGACAAGAAAGCATACGAGAAGGAAAAAAATACAATCCTAACTATTGCTAAAAATAATGGCTTCAAGGGTAGAGACATTGAAAAAATAATTAATAATAACAAACACAAAAATAACCTTAAATTAATTTACCCAACGACTAATAATAAGACGAATAATAAATTCGGGTGTTTAGAATTCATCGGACAGACATCTAATAAAATTGCCAAAGTCCTCAAAAAGTGTGGTTTAGATATTGCCTTCCGCACAAATAACAACTTAGGATCATCTCTTAAAAACTCAAAAAGTAAGGTACTCAAATTACGAAATAGTGGCATTTATAAACTCCAGTGTGACGAATGCAACGCTGTTTATGTTGGACAAACGGGCCGGTCCTTTAAAACTAGGTTTAAAGAACATATAAGATCTTTTAAAAATAATAATAAAATACAATCTCAATTTGCCAAACATCTCCTAGATGAAAATCACTCACTTAATGATAATAATAAACCAACTCCGTTACACATACAAAATAAAGGCCGTAAACTGAATCTTTTAGAGCAGTTAGAAATTAACAAAATCTCTAATAATCCAAAAGCTATTCTAATTAATGAACAAACAAATATAATTCGTTCACCCCTACTAGATATCTTCAAACCTAATGCAAATATGAGTGCACTATGAAGTACTTAATTATGCTATTAAAATAACCCTATGAGTCATCGTTTGGGAATAACTAACATAAAGACATTCAGTCAAATTTAAACATTACACTAATTGGGGAAACTTTGCTGGGGTAATAACCATTAATAATTTTTGATATTTTACTTAGAAATCAATTAAGAAATCAGTAAATGAAATTAAAATACCTACCTAGAAATAATATAAATTTATCGTCTGTAAGTGGGCTACCCACAGTTTGATAATGCCTTCAGAGGGCGAAACAGCTGTCACGCGTAATAATAATTACACAGCAGAACTTGTTTAAAAATAAACTGTTTTTATAAACCCAATAATAATATTATTGTATATATAAAAAAAAAAAAAAAATAAAAAAAAAAAAAATACAATGATTTATTATCATAAGATGGTATTTTCTGAAGCGGCCCTGAATCAAGAGACGCCTTCCTCCAGCCTACCTCGAACCTTCCCCTTTCCCCCCGCATTGTTTGGTTCCCTCCGAGGGCTTCCCGACAAAGAGGCCCTTCCTTCTCGTTGTTGCGATTTTTTAATATCTCAAGTTAAAAAGGGCGGGAGAAATCACGACATGTCGCCTGTCGTCCCACGTGACTGACTGGAGACTGAAATAATTAATTTTCGCAACAGAGTTTGGTGTTCTTTCGACAAATATTTTGTTCATTTTAATCTTGTTCGTTGCAGAGTAGCAATTCGGAAAATGGCAAGATTTATAAGAAATGTGTAACGTCGCATTGGCCCATCGTATTTTGAAAACGGTATTTGATGGTTTGAAATTTATGGTGCTTTCAGAATCATAAATAATGACTTGAACAAGGTTGAAGGAGAGAGGAGGGTCGACGTTGAAAGATTACACATCTGCTCGTATGATGGACACTGTAATCCTGTCTGAAACGTTGGCTAAAGAAGGAGGAATACCCCGAAAATAAATCACGATAATATAGTGGGTGGCCAAATTAATATAAGTCATACATGCAGAAATTACATTTTAATCTGTTTGCAATTGTTGGGAATTTATACTTTTACCTGGTTTTTTGGAAAATTAGGTTTTTCTTATAAATTAAAAATAATTTATTTTGTTTTAAATCATATGAATTCGAGAAAAAAGCGCAGTGAAAATACTTTTGAAAATATTTTTTAATGAAACGGTTGTGGTTTCATAGCTTGTCTGCAGCATTTGAATCCCATATTTATACAATGACATCTGATTCATTTATGATTTTCGTTAGAAAATTCATATATTTTTTTCTATTTTCCGGGCAAATGTCACAATTTTTCGTTTTACACTGATTCACTTATTTCCTAAGCTCTATTCATTATATATGTGATGATTTGCTTTCAGAATTTATCAGATTTGATTTAATAAAGATATTTTTTTTTGTAAAAAAATATGTCGACCAGCGGTGGATCCTTGAATAATAAGAAAAACTATAGCGTAACTTATAATTTGGCTACCTACTGTAATTTAAGCCGTGAAAATCTCAAATAATATGTACTAAGGTTTTAGAGATTTGCTGCAAAATTCTAATATTATTAATCTAGGACAGTCATAATTTTACCCATACTAGCGACGCCAATGTGAGAAAATAGTATGTGCATGTTTATCGTCTTATTAAATTATTTTTGTGTCTTTTAGTGTTTATTAATGTCAAATATTTAATATTTTGACGATAACTTCTCTTTTTATATTAAAAGAAACTATTTTTACCATGCCTACTGCTATTCATAGTCAATCTTATTATTCAAAGTTAAAATAGACATTCCGACTAGAATTTTAGAATAATATCATATATTTATCGACTAGAGGTGTCAATTTCAGCACATTAAAATACAATTTAATGTGCTGAAAATACGTTAAATAATTATTTGACATCGTCACAGGAATTCCCTTGATCTTAATAACAATAATAATATGATACATATTACCAAACTTGTAGAGCGCAGTTTTGTGTTATTTCAAGTATGCACGGAGAAAAATGAGTAAATTATTAGTCACCCCGTTAAAAAAGGGAATGTGAGACGCTTCCTGATAAAGTGTTGTAAAATTCGTAATAATATCGGAAGACGTGTTCATCCACCTGCGTTGGTCTTAATAATATATCAGTACAAAATGCAAATATATTAAGACTTTTATGAACACGTGTTCGGGCAATGTGACCAAACATTGGTAAGGTATTTTACCTATACCTATCAATCAATTTTAAGATTCTTAACAAATTTAAAATATTTTTATATATTTTTTCCTTGTGCAAGTTTGCATCACTATAAAAATCTTAAAAGTAACCCCATTCAGTAGTCAATTTTTTAAAATCACGCCTTGTTGTGCTCTTCTAAGAAAAAAAATAACACGACGTAATAAATATGCAATCAATTAACAATACCAGTGACATTATAATAATAATAAACTGTTTATTCCGGTATGTGGGGAGGTTAGTGCAGTCCCACACATTCCATATAGAGATACAAAAAATATATGATCAAAAACAATAAGATAGAACAGAAAAAAAAACAGAATAAATTGAAAATAAAATAGAATAAAATGATAAAATTAATAGAATAATAGAAAGTTGAAGCCTTTAGGGAGCCGTGACTATATTAGGCGCTAGTATTTTTCTCCAGTGTGCCTCAATGCTGAAGGATGGAGTGAGGCGGGCTTCCATAGTGAGGATATTTCCAGAGATTCTTATCCTTTCCCTCATTCCTGCCACCCTGGATCTAATAAGGGCTGAATATCCGGGAACTCGCCCCTCCGTGAACATACGGGAAGCGCTGCAGTATCTGGGGAGACAAAACATTGTGCGGAAGGCGTTGTTGTATTGGACCCGTAGTCTTTCTATACTACTCTTTTTGTAGTTTGCCCATAGTTCGCACGTGTACAACGTTGCGCAGAAGGAAAGGAAGAGCGTTATTTTTACTGCGGTACTGCAAAGGCGAAATCTTCTACTGAGCATGTTTGCTTTAACGCTGAGAGCTCGTCTTTGTCTATCGATATCATCATCGTCCGTCAGATTACTGGTGATTATGTGTCCAAGGTATTTAGTTCCTTTGGTCACCATCAAGTTCACACCGTTCAAGGTAGCTGGAGGAATATTTTTCGGGCCTTGCCCATGTCTTATGACCAATAGAGCAGTTTTAGCGGGGTTATATAACATATTTCTTTCTTCAGCATACTCTTCACAGATTTTCAGAAGAATGCGCAGTCCCCTTATAGTTGGTGCCATCAAGACCATATCGTCCGCATAACTGACGTTATTCAGACACTGTCCTCCGATGTGGCAGCCTACTCCTGCATTGTTTAGCCTATCGGTGAGTTCGTCCATGTACAGATTGAACAGTATCGGTGACATGCATCCTCCCTGTCTGACGCCACTCTTTAGGAGGAAAATTATAGCACAGGATAAAATATTATTTATTTTTTTACGCCTATAAAGGCGTTTACATACATGTATAACAATATTTAAGAAATTATACTCGTAAATAGTGGAGGAAATGACTGTTTAAAACACATATATAAATAAAAAATTGTTGAATTTGATCCACAAAGTATGTAGGTACAAAACATAAAAATAAAAATAAAAAATCCAAAAAATTTTTTTCTTTCAGCCGACAAAATACTGTTAACGTGCACAATACTGTAATACTATCAATTTAAATAGCTTCATCAAAATATTCCCCTACTTGATGAAAAAAACTTCGATAGGGTATGCTTGTATAATGAAATTGATGTACTAAATATATCAACAACATCGGAGTATTTGTTTAGCTGTTGAATCCGTCGCATAGGAGTGTGATATTGGGACGTTGATATAGAATTGCTACAATAATATGGTAGGTACTGTCTTGTAACTGACCTGCTTGGAGTATGAAAAGAGATTATGTTAACATTATGTAGATTTTACATGTTTTGTTGTATATAATGATGTTTATTATAAAGTAATTCATGCAAGCTAAAAAATCAGTCGAATAATAACTAAAACATTCTCACTAATCTCGAAGTAGCGTAATTTCTTAGAGTGTGTAAATAAAGTAATTCCAAGCGAGCAAATAAACTTCCAAAAGTATCCTGTCAACTTTATGCCGAACAACTTTGCGTTTTGTGATCTCTTGCTCATGGAAATTTCTTCCATGAAAAAGCTTCCACAACAACTTTTATATGAATTGAGCCTTTGTCTGTTATGCACGTTTTTAGTTAATTCCAGTGGAACCAGTTCCTTTCGATATAGAGAATTGTTGTGAGGTGAAATTTTGGGTTAGGAACATAGCTAAATTAATACAGCGATAAAAGGTGCACTTGAAAAAGTAAGAAAGATATATAAATATATCGAATATTATACATTTACATTTAATTATAGTTATATAAAAACGTGGTTCCCTTAGAAGCCGGGTAATATTTTGTAAATATCTCAAAGCCAAATACAATATTGAAATAATTGAAAGGCATTTACAATGTTAACGTTTTACTTAGGAATTTTCATGCACAGTATTGAAATGCGTTCAAAACTTCTAAAACCTAGTTCTACACAATGCACATTGCAGTGCACCTAAAGGTAGTCACGATTTCACTGAACTGCTATTGTAGTTGGTCGGATCCTAGGGGTTAAAGTAAGTTTGTTATCATAATCAAAAAAATAAACACGAACAGTTTGTCGCAACGCACGATTGTAATAACAAAGCTTGATTACGTCAGATTTGTAGTTTTGAAGAATATAGAAATATATGTTTAATTGTGATCGACGTGTATAGTATTGTCTTATATGACTCTCATAATTTCTTACACAGATTTATTAATTTGTTTGTTCGACGCTCATATTTAAATTATTTCTGATGAACGTATTAATAAAATCTCAAATGTTTTTAGCGGGATTCTTACGAATGTCAGTTATTTTATATTTCAGATTAATTAAAACAAGACCTTAATATTTTAAGTAAAACGGTTTGGAAATTTTATAAAACGTTTTTCAACCATAAAATTAGCGGTAAGCAGCACATTTTATTTTTGTAGACGATGAATTAGTAACTTCCCGAGGAATCAGAATAATTAAAATAAACAAAACGGAAATTTTCTAGGCCTGATAGGGCAAAGTCAACCGTAGGTCCGTCCATTTAGGCTGATTTTAGTGTCACGCTCACCGTCAGCGCTCATAGATCAGCGCGTAGTTCGTCAGCGCTGAGGCTCAGCGTGGCTCGTTTCAGTATCGTACTGACCGCCTTACTGTACAGTCGAAGACCAAAATGCGGAGTGTATTAGTTATTGCTGCTTTGTACTACCTATCCGCCATGACTGTACACGCGATGACATCTGCTCCGCTCGACACTACAACGCTCGCTGAAAGCAAAGGCGCTCGTGCGATCGTCAGCGCCGACAACTACGCGGCGCCGACGCGCGACGCGTACGACCGCGTAGCCATCAGCGCTGACCACCTTGCGCGCTGATAGCTACGCGTCATTCAAAAACGCTTCCTAGAAGTTCATATATCTCGACCATCAGCGCCGACGGTGCGCGTGCGGTTGGCGTGACACTAAAATCAACCTTACGCTGGGCCGCGCGCTTATATTGTTTTTATACGACGTCGTTAAGATTACCACTTCATTTTAGAGATTTGATTGATTATTTTAGAGATTTGATTGATTATTTTAGAGATTTGATTGATTATTTTAGAGATTTGATTGATTAGGCCAAATTCAGCCGTAGGTCTGCCGAATACACCAGGCCCGCGCTTCGCATATTTTGTGCACGGCTGCTTCACTTACGTCGTTAAAATTCTGGTTTAATTGTAGGGTATTGTCTCGCCTTAAGCTGATTTCTTGAAATGTCAATACACTCGTAATTATATATTGCCTTCTCAACAATATTTATGAAACGAATTATAAACAGACGTACATTTTAATTATATTTAAAAAAACAATGTCCCATTTTAATACACTGGTTGTATTGAAAATGGGACCAAGGAACAAGGACATGTTAAATATTTTCAGATATCCTGCAATAAAAACAAATTAAGCACGTACCTTTACCAATGTTCAGTGCTCATGTTTGCGGGGAATCCAATCTTCATTTTTAGGTTATCTGGCATTGCTGGAAATTTCGCAATGGTTTTGTTGACTACGTCATAAAATCTAACTACTTTTGTAGCTTTCATATAGAGTGTACTAGGGTTCTTTGAAACTTGACCATATGAAATTGGGCTTATGCGGAATTGTATGGTTATGTACAAAAGGAATGTACAAATTATGAAAACGAACCTTTTAATAAAGCGTTGGCATTCCATTAAAATTATCACTGTCCATTAATGGAATCCGTGGCTCGAGCGGTTTAAATCATTTCAGATACAGATATATTCAGGGTTTCTAGTTCAAATTCTTACACGGCAATTTGATTTATTTTATTTTATTGGCTCTCCACATAACATCCCCGAAATGGCCCTGAGAGAAATTATTTTCCCCAGAGCCTCCTATGTGGAGTTAAGATAAAAATATTATTTCCCATTTAAATGACATTAGACTATTTGGTGACCAACTCTGTTAGTCAGGCGAGTCAGGTACTTCCCATCCATCCTCTCTCCCATCGCCTTTTACCTATAATAATATCAGCAAAATACCATAATTGGGGATGCCATAGTCAACTGGCTCTTGGGAATATTGTGGTATGAATATCACAATATCGACAAAACAATATTTAAGTGTTTAATGTTCATTCTGGTAATAACTTATTTAATTTATGAAAATCAAGATTTTCATTAATATTAACTATCATTGACATATGAAAATTTATTTATTAATATGATCAGCGTGATGTAGGTATTTTACTATCGGTTGGTAGAATTGGCATGTAAACAAAATCAACCCGTATTTTTTTTCTACAATTTACGTATTTTTAAAACTTAAAATGTGTAAAACTTTTTATTCATTTTTTTATTTGTTTTTGGGGTATTATGCCGTGTTGCGCTAACTCCTTCTTTAGCCAACGTTTCGGACAGCATTGCAGTGTCCATCATCAGGGCAGATGTGTTATTTTGATGATGGACACTGCAATGCTGTCCGAAACGTTGGCTAAAGAAGGAATTAGCGCAACACGGCATAATACCCCAAAAACAAATAACACAGATTTTCACAAAAATACTTTTGGCCGTGAAAATCTCAAATCATATTTGTGTAAAACTTTGGTTTGACTGAGGATTGAAAATTCCTACCCAGGAACTAGAATCAACAACTCTAGAGTTAAAAACCTCGCCAAAGCCGATCAGTTAACTGCTGTAATGTCACCCGATTTCAGAGAAATGCGTGTTTATATGATTGCCACCAAAATTTTATAGAATGCTCGATCAGATGTCGAAGAGGGTTAATTTTCGCTTCTAAGACTTACATTTATTAATTTCCGAACCCAAAAGTGAAAATCAAGAGAAAGATTTATTTAAAAAAATGAGTTTATACAAAAAAAAAAAATGTCTTTCTATGTATGTAATGTTTTCGCCTTTTCACCATTTTCTTTTATTTTGTTTCAAACAATATAGAATTTTCTTCTCTCTTGGCTATGACCGATGTTTAATTTTTTTTTTTTTCTAAGGCTTTGCATATGTGTTCGCAGGGATGGAAAATTCCTCCCCTACAACACATAAGCCTCCATGAAAATTGGACCCTCTTCTTTGATATCTACAGAAAGCTACTTAAAGCTCTCTTGTACTATATATCTTTATAGACATATGTACTTAACTAATTAATACGTTATTTACGATCTTGAACGCAAATATACCCGTATTTATATTGTAATTAAATTCCATCAAACGTTGTGTAATTTTTTTGATTTATGATATAGGATTTTAATTACTTTCATTTTTGTGGTAACCCCCTTGGTTCTGATCGAGGTGTTGAGTTTCACAATTTAATTGGTCTTTCCATTGCAAACCTAGACTTAAATGAATTCTCTGGATGAGCTAACTTTCCTATTGTAATTATTCTGATTCCCTGCACCCTAACAAAATCGTAGTTAAACGCTGATAAAAGATATTATACATGTTTATTTGGACAGGTAATTTAATATAACTCAAATGGTTAATTGTTAGTAAATTTGATTTTGGTGAACTTTTGTGTCTGTGTGGCACCACTCCTTTATGATTCTGCTGCTATAAGGTACATGTAAAGATTGATTTAGTAGGTTAATGTAATTAGTTAATTGCATATTTGACGAACTCGGAATAGCCCATTTGCTGGCATAATTTGGCTCCAATCCTCCATCAAGTAAACGAGATGATCGGGAGTGGACTAGAAATTTGCACAATCCTTTGACACGGCTCCTTGATTGATACCTAAGTTATCGTGTCCCAAAAAGCCTTCCACGTCATCATGTACTGCATTCAAGTTTACCCCCGGGTCCCGATACCCCCAAATTCCGACACCTCCTTGGACTACAATTTACTTAGGGCGAACCGGTTTCGTCCTATATACAATCATATACTCACGGTTGGTGTGGACTTACGGGTCGTGAATCCTCATTCCACGTTTAAGAGAAGATGCGATAGTGGTCTATTAGACCTAAAATGCAAGCTGTATGCAGGTCCGCATCCTCCAGTAAACAGTACATACGAATAAATATATGTATACATACAGTTTGGGAAAGGCTTATAACTCGCAATACGAGGCTATCTACCTCGCATCCCGAGCTCGGATCTCGCGCCAAGAACTCTGCGAAGCTCTAGGTCTGGTAACCGAATATATACGTAAGAATAAGGTTATACTAATAAATACTAGTAGAATAAGGTCATATTTGATAGTTTGTTTTGGAGAGCTATCGAACTCCAGGCTTTTGTTTGTTTGGTTTTGACGTTTTTATTTAAGAGAATCGCCATCTCTATTGGATTTGGTTAATGGTCTTGTTATAGGAGCGACCACTGCCTCCTATTGATGAACTGTATTTGTTTTAAATTTTACCTCCAGGGTTCAACATTAATTTTTGTTCATCCTATCCCGTGATTTTCCAATTGTTTCAAGTAGTTGATTGCCACATTAGAGAGTAATCGACCCTCAAATATCTCAGGCAACTGATGGGGTTTTGTATGAGCACCCAATCAATAATATTCAAATGTTTCGTATAATTATTCGATATAAATCTGGCTAACCCGTGATTTTTCAATTGTCGATTGTGAATGATAAGTATTTGTAAGCACGCAGCTTCCAGCTGTTTCAGGTAACTAATAAAAACTGTGCGATTATCTAATCAATGGTATTTAAATGTTTCATGTAATATTTCGATATAAATCTGGCTAACCCGTGATTTTTCAATTGTCGTTTGTGATTGATAAGTATTTGAGAACACGCATCTTCCAGCTGTTTCGGGTAATTAATAAAATCCTTTGTGACTAACTAATTATGGCCAAGGTCGCTTCCAAACTATGCGGTTGACCCAATTCTCCAGTGTCTTTATTTGTAAACAAATAATATAAACATCTCCTGACACACTAACCTAAATGTGAGATTTGTTTATTTTAAAATTCCTTAGAAGTCATTTGTGCCTCTTTACTTTTATTGCGCACTATTTATTAAAATATTTTTAAATCCTTTATTGAAGTTAAACTATTTTTCATTTTCCGAATTTAGTAAATTTACTAGGTTTAATTGAAGAGTAAATATACATATATAAGTACACATATCTCGATTATCAAAATATGTTAACTAAGAGTACATATATTAATAAATAAATATAAAATATATGATTCTACATAGTCTGGAATATTAATAAATACATATTTTCCTTTTCAATAATATAGATATATCCTTGGGTAGGTATTAAAAATCGCTACCATTTCGATGCTTCGATTAATAAATAAAATACATATATATAATTACATTACTCATATATATATTCTTTATATACAATATTTTACTTTACTTTTATATAGATAAATATATACAAATATACAATATACATATATTAATGTGTAATTCTTTGTTTTGTTGTTTTAATTTAATATTCAATTGATATACTTCCACTTCACAGCCCTTCTGTGTCTCCTGGGACCTGAAAATTATTTATAAAAGGAAAACTCACCCACGTCAAGGTATTTCCGGTCGGGTAGTACACAACAACCTTGATGAAGACATCCTACCTAATTAATTGTATTTTTCAACTAATTTCAAAATAAATCTTTTCGACTATTTATTCCTATTTAATATTTTATTCTCGCTTGAATCGTATAAATTAGCTGATATTTAATTTTTCTTCCGAACGAAATCCTAATTCAGAAAACCCGTTGATTTAATAACACCTTTCTAGTTTAGGCTTTTGAATGATAGCTGTTTCAGATTCTTTTTCGAAATGATAGACTGATGATTAAAATTCCGGTTAAAACGACAAACACTTTTAACACTGTCGCTATACGCACGATGGATTTTAATTGAACAATTTATTAATTCTAAATTTCTTTTTATATATTTTTAAAAGAAAATTTTTTCGAATTGCGCAAACTTTTAATTAACTTCTTAATAAATTAAATTTTTTTCCTCTTACTATTAATTTTAGAACAAAGGTTTAACGTTTATTATTATCGAATCCTTTTTTTTTGGTTTTGTGTTTCTTTTAACCTAAGATGAAGTATTTATTACTATTATTATTATTTTTTAACCAAATTGACGTTAAATTATAATCTATTTTTAAATATCAATACGCGATCACGTTCACTTTAGATTAACGATAACAAACTCTTAAATTTAATTTGAATGTTTTCACTTTGAATGAAATAATTATTTTTAAATTTTTAATTAATTCACAATTCACTTTTTGCACTTCACTTAACACTTTTAAGCACTGAGTTTAAATTATATTTATTTTCACTGTTTAACCAAATTAAACTGATTTAACAAAACTTCACTGGTGGGGTTTTCAGAATTTAGACACTGAATTTAAGACTTTTTACAAAACTTTCTAAGTCCAGGGACTTGTTCAGAATTTAACACTTAGATTATTTCACTAGAATTTTACCAATAGACGTAGTACTGCCATGTAACAACTTTTCAAACCCTCGGCGCGACTGCCTCCTGACTGATGAGTTCCATCTTTTATACCCCTCTCAGGTTCCAAAAGACGTATCTGAATTTCCTTTGGTAATCAATTCTATCTTTTACCAACTCGCAAATCCGAACATCCCTCCCATCAATATCGATTGTGGTTCCATAAGATGTTCTGCTTTCCGGCTCAAGGCGGTGTTCAGTTTCCATCTCACAAATCTAAGTCGATAGGGTCCGAATCAGGTAAGTCTGTGTTAATCGCCCAAGCTCCCTTTGTCCTCTGTTCATACAAAAATGTAGTTAGAATCTCATGATTTTGCGTTCCTTTTTTTTCTCAATTCGCGATAGGTCCGTCCTCAATAACATATATACAGATCTCAATTTTATGCATCTCGTGCGAAAATTGTTTAAATCCATGTCGAAATCTTTACTACGCATTTTTGAATTTCGATTTGTTTAAATTCTACTTAATTTTATTGTTACTTATATGAGCTTTTCCATTTCCACTCGTACTTTTTATCTCCATGACGCAGATTTGAGTTTTTCCTTTATCTTTGAATTTTATTTTTATCCGCGACGTTTTCTTGCACAAATTCTTCTTGATTCTTATGTCATTTCTCATAACTCTTATAATTACTCATTTTCCAAGTCGTATTTATTAATTTCACGGATAAATTCGAATTGTATCACTTTTTTCCACTTGGATTATTCTTTATCTCCGTTCTTTACCCTTCCTTTTATCTTTTCTCCACTTTTCCCGATGTGTGTAGTCTGCTGGGAAATTTCATACTTCATTTATTATTAATTAATATATAGTTTTCCACACTTCCATGGGAGATATACCTAATTAGACTCTGGGATATCTGTCATTTTTATTGCCTGACCCAATCTCCGCCCAATTTTCTATCTTTCTCATACCAGGATTCACATAAAACATATGCATTGACATCTGTTTATGTTTAAAATTTTGGTACTAGACTCGTAAATTTAGTTTAATTTCAAACCTATTAATTTTAATCTCTTTTGTCCAATCTAAATACTTCCATAAGGTCCACGTTAAAGTTAATCGCTTTTCTAATCGTTTATTACCTTAACGTAAATAAAAATCATGTTCGGATTTTGATTGTTTATCCTTCAAAATATACATGAGACCGCCAACCTTTTATCTTGTTTCGATCCCTCCGTAATATTGGGTAACTCTAATATATATCTAACCTAATAATTATGTAAAATGTCTACTTTTCCTGAATCTAATCTATCGCTATTATGTTTAGTTTTACTGTCTTCTCCTGCTACTCGATTTTCACGTCCCTAGGACCTTCGTAGCAGTCCAAAATATCTGTATTAACCTTCCATTCGATCGCCGCACTTTTCTAAAATGTGTATTTTTTTTGCGAGATTTTCATTCAAGATTGATTTACCAATATGTCCGTTTCATCTTAAATTGATAACGATTAATTTCCATTGTTTCCAACACTCACTCCTCTCTTTAGTACGATTTTTATCGAACATGACACCCTCCTTCTATCATAAATAATTGTACTACAGTTGAAAATTCTGCCAGTGATTTTCCTTCGCTTTTCCCGTCCTTTTTTTATACTATCACGTTTATAATTTTTTTCATTGCATTTTTGTGTGTGCGCTTTACAACTTGTAAGACTTCCAAGCACCCGATTTCAATGGTTCGATACCCCATAAACGTCTCAGTTATTGTAAACATTTCCAGGAGTTTGTCACCTTGAAAGTCGATGTTGACCCTAAAGTGCGTTCACCTCTAATTTCTGTGGGAAAGAAGAAGCCATTAATTATCTTTTTTAATGTCGGGTCCAAGGTTCAATCCTTTGTCTTTCGTAGACACACCCCCCTTCGTTCACTGATTGGTTACTCAAAATTTTATAGCTCTTTGTTCAGATCTATTGGTTGACAAAATTCAATTTTTATTTATAGGCCTGGGAAAGGGGAAGTACCAGTCGTCCTAGACGATTTTACGACCTCTCTGCTTTCGTCCCGGAACCTAGATTTAATTTCAACTATTACAGGTGTCTACTGCAAGCAAGCTGGATCAATTCTTTCTCCGCCAGATGTCGTTAGCATGTCCGTTTTC
Source organism: Hesperophylax consimilis (assembly GCF_061612785.1). Taxonomy (NCBI): domain Eukaryota; kingdom Metazoa; phylum Arthropoda; class Insecta; order Trichoptera; family Limnephilidae; genus Hesperophylax; species Hesperophylax consimilis. Next base: position 18,667,465 of record NC_142840.1, on the reverse strand, counting down.
ATAAATAATTTGCATATTTTTTTGCAGCTATGGTTTATCTGTTTTTTTTCACTGTGATTTAAAGCCTTTCATCACATGTACCAAGGCTTTTGTGAATAATAGACCAGTCGACATAAGGGTAATTTTAATGCCTCTAAAGGCCAATAAATTGATCTCCATATCGCTGCTTTGAAGGTTTAATTTTTCGTTGGCTCCCCCAAGAGGAAGAGCTGCGTATAGTGGAAATCCTCTCTCAATCTGGTATCAAATGATCTGTATGTGGTGTGGAAAAGTATTAAAATTGAAATGGGGATGTCGGAAGTGGGGAAATTTGAAAATGTCTGTGGTAGACATGTTTGTGACAAGAATCGAAGAAAAGGAATGTACCTATTGGTTGAAAATAATAAATTTTGGAAGCTGTTTTGTCGTTGATTGAAGTTAGTATCCCAGAGAGGTGGGTACCTTTTTAACGTGCGCAATGGGTAGGTACTACCAAATACAGTACAGTATTATTAATACGTTCAACTTTAGAAAAATGAAATCAGTGCTACTATTCATGATATCTCCAAAAAAAATATTTTGTTAAGAAAACCTCATAAAAGCTGCACATATATTTAACACATTCTTTGTTCTGACTCCTTCTCCTGCCGTAGGTCAGTACAATTTACGGAGAGCCGTAATTACGCGTCATATGTCAAAATGAAAGCTCCCATACAAAGAAAAGATATTCCGCGGCAGTCCCCCAATTGATCTGACCCCCTCCCCTGAGAAAGATTATAGCGTAGTGTGTCAGCCCAAAATATAATACGTACATGCCACTCCCAATTTATGCGCGCATAATATAGGGTGACAGATATATTGAAAGAAGGGTACATGCAGGTAACCCCATTAATGGAGGACTACACGCAGTTGGCGCTAGCAAAAAAATGTCCAAAGAAGCGAAATTAGCAGTCCACAATTGAGTGCTGGTACCTACCGTGATACATGAAGTGTGGCATGGAACTGGCAAAGAAAGGATGAAAGGATGATGATGACCTTATGTAGCGCATGGTACCACCGCTCCGATGTGGCATAGCATAATATTTAAGAGTTATTTGCGCATAGTTTGTAAAAGTATACTACTGACGCATTGATGTATAATACTATTAGTCTATGTACTGACGTCAGCAAGAATACAAACTGAGTAATCAAATTAAAATATATGTTTGTGTAATGCGGTTTATATATTTTTAGTTTCGATGTATGCACTATTTTTACTGTTTTCGATTCTAATTCTCTTTTGTGCCTTTTGCCTGAGATTTTTTCTGCTGAGTATGTGAATTTTTTTTTTTTTAATTTTTTTATATTGAATATATAAACACATTACAATAATTTACAAATGTAGATATTTCGAGGCTGATTGCGAAAAAATTAGAAATTTTTAACAAAAAATTGCCCATGAAAGGCTAATATGTCACTAATACTGTTACTAATAATAATAATACTTTAACTGATGTATTTCTTATTATTGTAGGTAGTAAATAATTATATTAAGAGATTTTTAATGTTACTTAGGTTAAGAAAATGCAAAAAAGTAAGAAAAAAGTAGTAAGGTCGTATCTTTTTCTGATTTTTCTGTTTCAAATATTCGTTTAGGAATTGCTAATATTGTCTTCAATATTTAAGAATTATAGTTTATTTTTTGTACGATTTTAACAACGTTAAATAACTGATAAAAATTTGTACATATTGTAGACATAAAATTTGATACAGACTACAAACATCGATCTGATGTATAAAGTACGTACTAAATTGAATCGTCAATCAGTTAAACGTTAGAAAAGCAAATATGTTAGTGATTTATAATGGTGAGATGTTAGTATTAAAATGTCACGTGTTTCACCTTACTGCCGTAGATATTTCCTTGTCATGGTGACATAAAAGGTTTCGTTTACTAGAATTGTTATATTTAAGTATAATTAGTTTAAGAAATAACGCAAATTATATCTCTGTAAATGATACCGCTACCAATGAGACTTTGATACGTGGACCTCGTAATTCATATCTCTGTAAATGATACCTCTACCAATGAGATATCTGATACGTACACCTCGTAATTCCAAATATTTGACTGGATTAGAAATATTACGTCAAGGTTAGAATAATATAGGTACGCTCTAAGTTTGTAAATGTTCATGAAGCAAGACGCGTGTACAAGAACAGAGTTTTAGATATGAGCTTATATTAGGACTATTAGATGAAAGATTAGTGTGAAGTGATGTTTCATTATAAATATTTTAGAGAGAGGTATTAACTGGAAGGAGACGGAGTGCGCATCACGTAATGCGCTTAGTAGGAATTGTTTTGTAAGATTAAGAAAGGGACGCTTTGATGGTTTGGGCATGTAGAGCGAATGAACAAAGAAAGGATTGGAAGGAAATATAGGTCTCAAATACGAATGGTAGCAGAAGTCGGGGACGCCCTGGGAGGAAATCATTGTACGACTAAGTGAATTAGATACTTGAGTAGGGCCATGTCAAGAATCAGAATAATATAAGAATATGTATGAATGTGAATGGAGCAAGGAGTATGTGCCAAGATCGAGTTGTTTGGCGGTCCGTCCTCTCTGCCTACCCCTCCGAGGAAACGGAGTGAGGGTTTGTCAGTTAGTTATGTTTCACGCTCATATTGCGAAATTCATGGGGGGGTAATGTTAAGACAATATATTCCATGATTATTCCCGAAAATCTAATTTAAAAAGGTAAACATGTTTATTTCCCAAATATATAAAAATAAACGATATTTCTTTGTGTTCGATTAATAAAACGGTCTACCTAACAAAAATTAAGATAATAATTTACTACCCAGGCCGATTTTAGGCTCTGTAGACCCCGAGGCTGAACCTATGGTGCGGGCCCTACTGGGGGGGGAGGGTCTGGAGGATTATCCATAACCGGGAAAACGTGGGGTTCGCCTCAGATTTTTTTTAAACTTGACCTGCAAAAATCGAATTTCACGCCAATTTTCTAAATAGAAACGTAAAAACAAACATTTAAAGTTAGAAAATTTATAGAAAATTTAGCTAAACTATGCATAGAAGTGTTGATGAATTTATGAGATGAGAATGAAATGAGTTGAAAATCACTAAGGCAATGCACTACGTCGTGTAATATTTTAAATTGAGCCGCTATCAATAACAACCCTTACGTAGATGGCGATAAGGTTAAAATTCCCGATTAATACCATCCGCCTGTTTTGAATTATGCAAGAAAAAAACATGGCCAAAAAGTGCCTTTTATTTTATTTTGTGGATGTTCAGGCATAAATATATATTTTTTTTTCGATCATTTTATAAATAACTTAATTTGCCACATTATACAATAAAATCATAACCGAAAATGGGTTTGTAAGTAGGAGATTTTGAACTTTAAAGCAGTTTTCAAAGGTCTTATACATTATTTTTTTCTGGGCTTATAAAAAGACTTATCTAAAAAATACTCGATTATTTCAAAGGCCAAGATGTATTTTACTGGCAGTATCTAATTAAAGCATCTGAAACATTTTTAGGCGACCAAATTTTCAAACCAAAAACACATGATTTTGCATTACTACGTATGGCATCGCCTTAAGTTATTCAACCATATATGTATTAAAATTGCTATGAACGACAGTAAATATTTGACGACAATTTTATATAAATCACGGAATTGGTTTTGTTTCAATGAGTTTTTGGAGAAGTATTAAATAACTTTATTAAGTAATGCTTGTGTTATTTAGTTTGTACAAATATTGCAAATTATTCTTGATGGATTAAACAGCTTTTATGCAGTGAGGTGAATTTTAATTTTATTGTTTTTATTAATGAGCAGACAACATTCTGTTGGTGCGCTGAAATCAGATTTCTAAGTAAGTTTGATAGTAATTGGGTTGTTATAAATTAAAAAATAAGTTAATCTTTTCTTTTCTCCAAATAAGAATCAAATCGAGTGTTAAAATGATTTATATTAGTTGAATCGATGACATGTTAAAAAAGGTTTGTTCCATGCATCCACTACTGTATTTGCAAGGAAGTGTTTCCAAGGATTGGATTTTGAGTGTCTGGAGATTTATATTTTTGAGAATGTAGTTATTTATTTTTCAACGAAGTCTTTTTTTTAGTTTGGCTTATTCAAAATTATGGCTTGGACCCCGCAGTGGTGCGGGCCACATAATTTTCATTCTTGGTAGCCTGTGCTTAAATGCGGCTCTGGAAATATCAATACTTAGGTAGTAGAAGAATCAGACATTATTGAAAATTTTCAGACAACACTGAAAAGAAAATATTTTGATTGACTGTATGAACAAAAAATATTAATATGCTCTCATATTATATATTTGAACAAGGCGAAAAGTTCAAGAAATTCCATCCACATTGTTATTTTTCGCAGTAATTAACTAACGTAACGCCTTTAAGTGGGTGGGATTGTTCGTTTTTATTAGAATAGTTTATGAGAAACTAAGAGGCTATTTCTCCAAGTCTCATTCACGTTCCGGTTAGCAAATGTCCTCTATTAAATCACTGCTACATTTAAATCGCATTTCTTCACGCTATGCGGAACGTAAATGATAATTAAAAGGCGGTTTGACTAATCGGCATACAAAGCGGTCAGTATCGCATGGCTAAAGTGAATTTTGTAGATTTCTCATAGTTGGTTGAAATTTGAAAAAGATGTTTGATTCAGAAAATCTTATACAAAATATAGGGATAATTGATTAGATTTTGGAATGTTTTTGAAATAATACGAGGAAATTTCTCTGTAAATTTCTCTGTAAATTTTTCAACAACACTATTACTGCCAAAAGATCTCAACAAGTGCGCAGCACTAGAATGGGTTCTTCTTTAATGTATCAGCTGGTGTATACCAGAACATCCTTCGGACAAAGAAGTTTCTCATATAAAGCTCCGTTGCTATATAATATGCTTGGTGAAAATATAAAAACTATAGGTACGTTAAATTCATTCAAGAAAATGGTTACATCTCTGTACTAGCTGAGAGTGATGATTTGGGATCACCCATGTTGTCACTTATATGATAATTCCGTGTGGAAGTTCTGTTTCGATACAAACCTTATTTACTTACTTTTCAGGTGAAAAATATAACAAGCAGTAATTGTTGAATGAAACACTAGTATATATTGAATAATTTCGCGGGTAAGAGGTAAGCCGCCATAGCTCAGTGGTCAGAGCTGTCGACCGGAAATCGAAGGGACACGGGTTCGAGTCCCGTTGGCGTCATGTATCTTTTATCAGGAGATTTTTCAATGTGGATGAGTGTTTCAGGCGAACAATTATTGCTTGTAAAATAATTGTTACCCTTTGTGCTATGCATAAAAAAATCTTGTCTTAAAAACATTAGTTTACCAAAAAATAATGATTAATATTTGACAGATCTCGTTGATCGATCAGAATAATAATTTAGAATAGGTAAGTCACTGTGTTTGTACTCGAAGTGTTGCTCGAAAGGAAAAGGTTTCGGTCGTAGCACACTATATGTTCGGTTATTGTGATGTTGCTACGGATCTTCCAATGCTCTTTCGTGGCAATGCTGGAAGTTGTGCTGACGGAAACTTGATGATGATGGTGATATCGTAAGTTCTCGAATGTTCCCAGGCTATGCTCGCTGTGTGTGGCAAGTATACTTCGCAAGTCTAGAAAATTCTAGGCTGTGCTACTTATGTTATTTCTAGTAGCTTATCGCTATAATCCCAAGAAGTTTAGTGTAAAACATAACGATTTGCACGAAAACTAATGTTTTCAATTTAAATAAGCAACAGATTGTCTCTCTATCAGAGTTATTTTCTTCATGGTATTAATCTATCTAAGCGCAATAGGAAGAAAGATCAATCGTTTATAAAACTATATAAAAAAATCCATTGAAAATAATCCGAATTTTTGGCATATTAAAATTATTCACGCAAAAAAAGATGATGGCCATATTCTCATGCGATGATTTTTGACATTTGAGTCGTGAAGTCTGATATGGGCGTGTGCATGTCGACAGTGATTTCAATTATTCCCTAATTCCGGTGAAATTTTCACATTTCAAATTTCTTCTATAAAACAAACTTCTATATGTGAAACCTTACCTGGTGCAACCTAGTGCATCATGTGATAGGCACCACGTCTCCTTAAAGCAGGACCGTACCGACAAGGACGTTGCGACGCGTATCAGTGTGATCAGTGGAAACATGTAAAAAAACCTTTTTTAATGTTTTTAATTGATAAAGAATGTCATCGGACAATAAAATGACAACTACAGTTTTTACTCCGAACGACCCCAGAAATCATAGGTTAATGCTCCCAGAGTGAGGAACCCTGTATAATATGTTAAATTAAGATATCAAAAATGTGCTTTATCCAATGTTATTCTGTACACAAATTTAATGAACATTGTTTAAATAATAATATTCAAATTCAGACTATCTGTTTAACGTGACCTTTAAGTGGAACGGCAGCGCGGCCTTTTTTATACAAAACTTAAATTTGGATTTCAGATCAAAATACCCAACCAAACCGAATAACACTTTTTTAAACAAAAGGTATAGCAAATATCTAGTACGGATATGTGATTTTTTTATATGTGTTTTTAATGATGACATATTATAGACCATTGAAGAATTATATTTTGTATGATTTCAAAGGGAACTTTGTCATTTTTGTGAGATTATTGTAATTATTTAAAAAAAAAATTCTTACCCTACTTTCTGTGTTAATATAATGAAAAATAAATCATTGTGAAAAATGATTATTTTAGGCAAAAATTTTAATTAATATACGACAAATTTGTGTTCCGACGTAAATCGGTTGTTTGTAATTTGAATTAACATCTATCAATACGATTTTTTAAAATCATTTTCTGTTTAAAAAAATTTATTCTCTCACATCTGTAAGTAAATAGAGGAACTTTATTCATCCAAATAATTGCCATCAATTTACGAATACTTGCCAAAGTTGTCTCTAAAATCGTTAAAATTGATTTCTTTAATTGTATATTTTTTATAATAAAAACAAATAAATACAGTGGCACATATCCGTACGTAAGATTGTTGCTCTACCATTTGATTACAAAAAACATACATGAACAATGTATATTTTTTGTATTATTATTATACTTATAATTTTGTTCAGTAAATGTCAATTGGACTATTAAGTTCAGCCATATAATTTTGGCATCATCATAAAAATACCAGGTTTATTTCATTCTAGTCTGTTTAATGAAATTACCCCAATTTACAAACCAAGGCAGGTTGCACGAATAAAGAACGGGAAGTCATTATGGCCATAAAGTGCACGAAACTCGAATGCAACAAACTGAACTATAAACGTACACTATTACAGTTGAGCTTGGTTCTGTAAAAATAAGTTTTTCCACTAAACTTAAAACACAGATACAACTTGGTGACTTTTATTAGATCCTAAATCCTAAAGTTGAGTTGTTTTAAAATCAATCAAATTTGATGATATCTCAAATCGATTATCTTTGAATTTTCGACGTTTGAATGGTCCCTGTTTAACGCTGAATCTCGGTATGTTAAAGCTTTTGGTCAAAATGTGAGAAGCTGTCAAACATAACGACCATGTTGTTATCACAAATTGATCAAAAGGTAAAACAGGCCGAGAACCAGCAGCGTTTGACAGAGACGATTTGATGATCATTAAATGTGAACTAATATACTCCAACCTAAGTAATAAATCACATTTGATTGTTTGTTAAAAAGTGATTAATTAGTAAATTTAAACTGACTTAGCATATAAATATATAGAGGATTCTAAAGATCAACTTAAAAAATATCTTTACAGATAATACACAGCTAATTTGGGGGGAGGGTATGGGTACCGCCGCCCCAGAAACCATTTATTAGATAACCAACAAACCTTCTATAGATCACATCAATTGGTTCGCTAAGTTTGATGACTTAGCAGAGGTGCCCGAATTAATGGGGTGGGGTTTGTCTAGGTCTTGGCGGCGTATGGGTTTGCCAATCTGCTGCGTGGCGGGCAGGATCCGGAGACTGGCTGGGGCGACTGTTCGACCTCTCCAGTCGGACTCTCTCGACCCACCACCTTGCACCGCGTGATGGATTCATTCGTCCGATTCAGATTTCCATCCCTCATACATTTTTCTTTTCTCTCCTCCCTTTGCCTAAAACGACTCTCCACACAGCATCCCTAAGGATGACATAGGCCCTGAGGGATTTTTCCCTTAGACCTCCTGTGTGGAGCTAATGTAAAAAAAGAAACTGAAGTTTATACCTTGCAATAGGTACCTATGTAAGAATCAATGAAATCTCTGTGATCTTGTATGATGTGAGTTAACTCGTAACCTTCCGACTCTAAATGAAATGCGTTGAACACACACACCACTTAGGAGCGAAAAAATAGCGGTGCTAGTGAGCGCCTCAGAGTTTCAACAAAAAAGAAGCCTACCGTGCAACGGAGGTCTAAAAATCATTAAACAATATCATACTTGTAATAATTCTTTGGAGGGGTATTTTCCAGACGGAAACGCAATAGAGTGCAGTTGATTTTGGCTTCCCTAGGAGTCCCGGTAACTGAGGCAACCCTTCGTAAAACCATTACTTAGCGACAGTCTCAGGGGATTAGAACTTCGCCTACCATTTGGCTGTCACGCAGAAGGCTTTGTATGAAGAACGGAAACCTTCTCGCGAGCAAAATGACTCCGGGAATATAAACCACGGGGTTTTATTCAAGCAAATGATGAAGATTGTTAAAAGTTTAAACTTGGTTAAGTATCGTTTAGTGCAGCTGTTGGAAATTTTGAATGATTCTAGTTTATGAGATAGTTAGTCTGGAGTGGGTTAAATAATAATAATCTATTAATGCAATTATTACTTATGTGGAAGTTAGCCATTTCAACGTTTTATTTTGCTCTGTTTAAATTAATAGAATATATGCATGTTTCCGGTAAAAAGCGATTAGTGCTTTTGACATATCCCGAAGATCTCTTGTCAAAGAACCGACTTTTGATAGGCCAGTGAAGCAAAGGGTAAAGTTTTTAATTTTGCATTCCGCAGCGCAGATTCTAAACTAACTAAAACTTGTTAAAGGCCTACAGTCCCATTTTTATCAGGTACACGAATAAATTGACCAAATTTTGAATAAATTAGCAATATTTTATACCATTAAGTTTTCTCAGTGCACAACATTTACATCATATTGATTATAGAGATGGTACGAATAAAATTGATATATATTTTCCAGGAATGACGTCTACCAATTCCTATAACCATTTTTCCTACGCAATACGATGAGGCCGAAGAGGGTGATTGGGGGGGGGGGGGGGGGGGGGGGAGATTGAACCCCCTAAACCCTCCCATTATATACGCCCTTGGCCTTCATCAAAAATATATTGAGATTGATTTTGAAAATTTCACAGATCGCAAAATGAGCAAATTATAGTAAAATGATAGAGAGAACCAAACCTTATTTTAACAAGATATTATATTTAGGCTCCTTTTATCTGTATTACCGTCAGTGCTATCTAAAATGTATATAAACACAGTTCATTATCACAACTCCTTTAGCACATCAAAAACTTACACAAATGCTATGCAGTTTGCAGTTCTCTCTGACGACCGTTCATCAGGCGTTCTTCTTCGGAATAATGATATGATAATTTGTATGGTGCATTTGTAAAATCACCTCAAGGACGCTACGGTGAGCACAAAAACCACTAAGTATCAAAACACAATACCGAAACCGTGTTTTTTAAATAAACTTTTTGGTTTATATAATAGTACAGTACAATTTACTGCCCGGTACCTGTGCGCTCAATTGTGTGCAATTCTACGTACGGAAGATAATGAGATGTTTAAGAGGAAGTTTCGGAAGTATATAGTTTTTAAATTGCCACTAAAAATGACTAGAAATATTGAGATATGATGTGAGGCTGACCGTAGTGGGAAGATGACAAAGGGAGATGGATAGAGGAAGGTGGGGATGAAACAGGCTCTTCTGATCCTGTCACGAAACACGGTTAAAGACATTTAAAGTAGCGTTTCGATTCTGAAAGGTGGTCTTTCACCAGGGCGATACTGAAATCTACCACTATGAAAATATTTAAAAATTAATAAATTGTTGTTTTATTAATTTTTGATAAATTTACTTGCGCAAGTCGGAATTTATAACATTCGTAGGCGAAGACCCTAACAACTCAATCACGGTGACCATCGTTTTGAATAAACTCTTCTTGTTTTTATTTGATTTTTATGTGAAAATATTAATAAGTCAGAAAAAAAAAATATATGTAATTTTGTTGTGCAGTATTTCATGTTTTGATTATTATTATTTAGAATGCTAAAGCTATTATATCAATTCCGTAAATAATACGTTTAAAACAGAGCTTTTCTCAGCGCCATGATTCATCTTAATCAGCCCTGACATTAATGGCTTTAAAATAGATCGGGCTACTCGCCCTGACGGATATCGCATTTCCCAAAGAAAATGATGCAGTAAAAGATTTTCCACTTTCCTCTGAAAACTTGCATTCAGAACCGAACAGACCGAGGGGTGATAAATGAGGGATTTGCAATGCGAACTTTGTAATGAAATGCTAAGTTCTTCCTCCTTTCAAAGTTGTCGGTTGGGATCAGTAATGAATCCGGGGGCGCGGCCAGGCTTTTCTGCCACCCAAGGTATTCCAGTCACATCGCACATTACCTGGCCTTATTAGAGCGGGGGCTAGGGCCACTGATGTCATATTATTGGATGTGGGCTGCTGATTTTACAGCGGATTTTACTGGGAAATTGGCCTTCGAGGGTTGACGGTGGGTCCAAAATGGTTGTTTAAGGTAAAGCGCTTCGTAAAACGTAGGCAGGTACAAAATAGTAAGGTCCTTATAGTTTGCCACGTTGGTTAAGGGTTAACATATTTTAAGTGTAACACCACAAATGTCCCGCACCGGAACCATTATGACTACGGTATCCCTGATCGAGAAATGTTGTAATACGGAAAGCAACGAAGAAAGTGAAATGTTTTTTTAGAGGAGGAAAACTTTGAAGGTTTTGAAACATAGCCAAGCAATGTTTTGATCCTTGTTTTCTTACTTAGAGTTGTGGGGATTTGAATTATCTATTCGATTATATATGCGAGAGAGCTTCACAAGCAAGAAATATAGCATCAGCGCTTAAGAATGCAAGTTTATTTTAATTTTTTTTACTTTTTTTTTTTTTTTTTTTTTTTTACAGTATTACCGCACAAGAGTCCCAACTGCTCCCGTCTGGAGCCAGTGAGACTATGGCATCCCCAATTGGGGTATGATGTGAGGCTGAGGGTATTGGGGAGGGGAGGGAGATGGGGAAGAGGAAGGTGGGGAAGTACCTGGCTATTCAGATCTGGTATACTGACTAATATATAAAAAAAATTGTTATATTTTGTAAACTTTTTGTATTGAACCTGTAGTGGAACGCCACTACTTGAGTCGGACGGTCATTAAGGCGGCGATACACATGCCTGTAAAATGGACCAGTAGCTTGCATGCAAGCTACTGGCATGTGCAAGCTACTGGCGCAATGAGAATACACATGCAAGTTAAACTTGCATGCCAGTTGCGTCCTTGCATGCCTGTATTTGCAAGACGTATACACATGCCAGTCACTAGACAGTACGTGTCTCAAATCACTCTGAGACTGAGTAGTCTCAAGCTTTTTGGCAACGGAAAACATTCGAAGTGAATTAAATATCATCGTATTGCAATTGGCAGTACAATGTGTGGCTAATTTAATGAGAGAAAAGGCCGCGGCGAACAACAGGTCAGCTACTGGCATGCCCGTACTTGTCACGACGTTCACACATGCCGGTTTCATAGCCCCCCTCGTCCCCTCCCTCAACTTGCATGCCAGTAAATCAAATGTTGTGCAATCTACTGGCAAGGCAGGTACAGGCATGCAAGTTAGCGTATACACATGATAGTAGCTGGCATGTGCAAGGAGCTGGCATGCAAGTGTGCCAGCTACAGGCATGTGTATTCCCGGCTTTATAGAGCATACTAGAAGTTTCGGCCTTTGCCAAACAAGATTCTTGGATGTTCTTTTATTTTTTAAATATTTGTTACTTTAGCAACTGGAATGTTTGAAAACGTTTTTTTTCACCTATATAAGCGACAGCAGAAAGGAACTCGACAGTACAGTACCAGCAACCTTGACACCGAGATCGAATTATTTGCCTACGCGACACGCTTGAAATTATATCTCAAACCTTCCTTTTGTAAAACATTCTGTTTGTATTTTATACGTTTATTTTTTGGATGCAGTATAATGAACCACTCCAACCAAATTGAGTTATAATTTATTAATATTTAAGAACACGAACGATAACCACAAACTGTTATTGTTTATTATTTCCTGTGCTGAGACGTTGTTATTTAATAAGGAGCGTCTTATATCATTTTAAGTACTGTTTTTCAGGTAATTTCATGCCACCACAATGGAGTTTCTTGCATTTACCTTTCTTTCAATATCTCCATCAGCCTTTTTATCTCTCACATACTTCCCAAATACACAAACATATTCATCCGCTCCAAGTTTAGGTACATTATAAAATAACTTTCCTTCAGTAGTTTCACCACATTTGTTCAGTTTGTAGTGTTTTCTGTGTATTTCAAATGCGTTAAACAGATATTATTTTTTAATTTTCCAAAAAAAAAAAACAATTACTATTTTAGAAAATGAAAATTATTTTTCCGGTGTATGCATTTAAAATAAACATTACTATTTTTAAATAATAAAATTTTGTAATAAATGTTAGACACATTTTTTATTCCAATCATAGAATAATTGAGATAACTTGATTTTCGAAAACACATTCGTTTTGTTTGGGGAATTTGTAAGAAAACTGTACATTCATTTTTATCTCGTCACATAATAAAAAATAATTTTTAAAGTTAAACCAATTGTTACGATAGCGGCGCGAAATATGAATTATTCATTTTCGCTATTTTTAGGATTTTATTAATGGATTCCAGTATAAATATTTGAGGCAAATGGGAAAGAATAATTATTTTTCTTTCTAACGTCAAAATATTAAGTATTTCCGAATGATAAAAAAAATACTTTTATAAAATATGCGCTCCCGGTCCTATATGACCCTAAAACGATGGAGGGATTGAAATATGATAAGGTTTAATAAAAGCTATAAACGAATTAATCTAATGTTTAAAAGTCTAGCATGCATTTCATTTGGTTTGATAAACTTTTAAAACATTAAAACTCGCAAAAAAGATGCAAATATCTACCTAGTAAAATTTGATGGAACTGAAATATGATTACGTAAATGGAGTTATAAGCGCAAAACTTTCGGTGGGGATCCGCAAACCGGAACCGGGAGAGTCGGGGAAATCAATTAGTTGATTAGAAGCCAAACTTAGTCCTACCGAAGTTATTATTCTAACTGGCCGTTTCCACAATATTCAATTTTATTTAATTTAATTACTATAGCGTACAATAATATGATTTTGTTTGGTGGTTATGATTGTTTTAATATAAATACACAGGGAGAGCAGTTATAAATGAATATTTAGGTTTGTCTTTTTATAATATAATAGTTTTTACGCTTTTTAAGTTTTAGAATGAGTATTATAACTAAATATTTTTTTAAATGATCTGAAATTCTAAATAATGCATTTGATAAGCCAGGATAAGGAATACGAGTAAACAATATTTTGCTTTTAAAAAAATATATTCGTGAAGATCAAAAAACACAGATTCTGAATATATTTCCATATTTTTACTAGCAGAATTAATGAATCGTTCTTGAAAATTAGTTTTAAAGCTTTATTGTGTATATGCTCCATGGTCAAACGAAATTCGATGTCTAATGTACTCCGTGTTAAGTTTGTATAACGTAATTGTTTAATATTGAAATACTTTTGTAGTTATTCCAACAACCGGTTCCTTTCCTAAATTGTCCCCTCCTTTGTTTTCATTCCATTTTCTAAAAGGTCTTCTTACCTTTGAAAAAAGAAGCAAGAAGATTTGGAAAAAAAACGTGCCAGGCCAAAAGCAAGTGTCTTTTTACGTTAATCAGTGGAGACGTAATACAATTGAAACCCCCCGACTGACTTTATTCGCGATCGCGTGCGAGTTGTAAAATTATTTTTTATTTATTTATTACACGCCTATTAAAGCTTTTACATTCATATATATAAAAAATATTTACGATTTTATACATGAAAATAGTGCAGGCGACTATTTAAAACAATTGCAGAAAAATAACTATAAAGTCAAAATATCACTGAACTTGATCTACACAGCATGCAGGCACAAAACATAAATAATCCATTTCTGTTTCAGTTGACAAAATTAGTCAAATCAAATTAAACACCTTTATTAAAATATTCCACTACTTGATGAGAAAAACTTCAATAGGGTATGCTTATATATTGAAATTGATGTACTAAATATATCAACAACATCATAGTATTTGTTTCCTAGCTGTTGAATCCGTCGCATATGATTTCTTCGTTATGATTGATGTCTTTATGCTATGGGTAGGAGAAGTCGGGGACGCCCGAAGAAGACATGGCATGATAAAATGAATCAGATGCTCGATTTGCGCCATGTCAAGAGTCATAATAATTGAAGAGTATGTATGAGACCATATATTAATGTAAATGAGGCAAGCCCGAGACCAAGATTGAGTTGTTTGGCGGTCCCTTCTCTCTGCCCACCCCTGCGGTAAACGGCGTGATGGTTAGTTAGTTTTATGTTGTTTTTCGTCGTTGTATATCGTTGCATATCTGTCGCCCCCCGTAAGAATTATCGGAAAACGGTATAATTTGTCAGCCCCAATCATCATACATTAAATAAATATTGTATATTATCGAGAGTGATCAAAAAACTGTTCATGTTGTGAAACAATAAATATTTGTGATACAAAAACCGTTTTTTTTTGTGAATCAATACTAGATGTACACCTACATAACTATAGTGCTCACAGAGCATTCAACTGTCGGTGGCCGAGTTGACATCGCGCTTGGGTCCCACCCAGGAGTAGTGTGTTCAATTCCTCGGCTGGCTAAGTCCTCCATCATAACACAAGCAACATTTTCCGCTTTCTGTGGTGGTAGTAGGAGATTTTCAAATATTGTCAGGTTATTCGTAACCCAGGAATGTTTGTCTTTCTTTTAAAAAAAAAAAAAAACTTCCAATTGAACCCACAACATTCACAAGGTAAAGACCTCCTTCCCACTCCTATTTTTCCTTGTGATAAACACGATTGTTTATGATTAAAAATAAAGTTAGAATAAATGGATTCACATGATTAATAATTTTAGATCTGAATATCCTGTTAGTTCTCCATCTTCCTCTACCCATCTCCCCCTCATCCCAATTACCTTCAGCCACACAACGTGGGGATTCCATAGTGTTACTGGCTCCAGATTTTTGGGAGCAATAGGAACTATTGTTTTTTTTGTATGTTTTTATTTACTTATAAAAATACATTTTTACATTTAGTAAATCTTATTTCTATGACATTTGGGCACACTTTACACTACATCAAAAACTTTCTTCTTTATAGTATTTAGGGATAACCCACGAAAAGCAGCAAGGCTATTAGCTATTTTAACATCTGTCGGCAGTATTCAGATTTTAAAAATAGGTCAAAAGAGGTAATAACGAACAAATTTTTAAGCCTATTGATTGTTTCAACCAAAAAATCTACATAGCGACGCTGCCAACTGCAAAATCAACCATTTCAAACTGTGAGTTTAAATGGTTAAGCTGCAGATAAAAAAATTAAGTTCATAAACGCCCTCATTTTAGATAGCTACCAAACTAAAAAACACATGTCATTCAATTTTAAATCTGTTCACACAATTTAAAATTGCTCAAATCCTCCCATTTTTAATTCTTAATTTTTTGGTAAAAATGAGTGAGATTCGTAAAAGAACTTAATTTTGAACCCCGCTTCTATGGGTAACGTTGATAATTACCTACGTGAAAAATCCTTAAATCGATTTATGTTATTGGTAAGTAACTAACATGTTTCTCTACCCGCATAATTTTCTTTACGACCAGCCACTGAAACCCATCGGTGGTTTTGGTGGTAGATAGTCCTTCGTGTCACATCGAAGGTAACAGAGTTGGGCGGAGGTGGCTGAGCGTGGGTGGAGGTGGAAGACGAAAATGTGCTTTATTATGGGAAGGCTGCGAATGCTTCAAATTATTTGTGAATGGGCCCGCCGACTTGTGTCAGTGAGTCTGGAAGGTTCCAGAAAGTTCATGAAGGTTCTAGAATGCTCTAGAAGGTTCTAGAAGGATCTGGTAGGAGAAAGTTCAAGAAGGTTCTATAAGGTTCCGAACTGAGTGGCAGCGTGTGTCGGTGAGTCTAGAAGGTTCCGGAAAGTTTGAGAATGCTCTTGAAAGTTCTGGAAGGATCCAAAGCAAGGCGTGGCGGGGTACGGCTAGTAGACATTCAAATTGCAACAACAAATGATTCATTCAGTCGATTTGTTAGTTAGTGACTTTTCACTCTACGGCGACGAAATATACATTCAAGTCAATTTTCTAAAAAAACGTAACATTTTAGGTCAAATTGGTGTCTTTATTTTTACAATCGATCTTTATTGCCTTCTTCATTCAGTAATAATTTAGAGCCGTCACGCCTTCTCAAGCATTAAAATATTTACGAGGCGTTATACCACCCGAAAACTGCATTTTACTAAACGGTCTAAACACCAGTCAGAAATATAAATACTAACATTGGGCCCAAAATGCTTACACTACAAGACAATATTGATTCTCACGTGATTAAAGTCATGTTAATTTACGTCCTAGTGTTTGATTATGTCTTCAGCGACACCGAGCAGATGATGGGCATAAAAAAAAACACAAGAAATCGTTCTGTTTGGTAAATGAAACATGAAGGAAAAGACGTGGCGATGTTCACACGATCGAGTTAGCTGGATAATTCATGGTCCGCACTCCCGACTCCCATACTACTTGTCACCGAGTCGTCTGTAAACACATTACTCTTTTTAGGTACACACAAGAACAGGGTTATCACTAAACCAAGCAATAAAATAAATACTATAACGTAATACTTTTCATTTAAGGAAGGTAGAATATTATAATGTATAAACAGAGATGTTTGGAAGTCAACGATGTATATATATATAATTTTATTATATGATACAACCCGCAAAAGCAAGCGCGCTTTAGTAGGTATTGGATGTTTAAAATTAATAATTGTGTATAAAATTTCATTTAGCTTTACCCAGATTAAAAAATAAAATTGAATGCAATTTTTTTCATTTAATTTAAATTTTTTACGTTGGTACCTGCGATTTTACGCAAGTATGTAGTGTGTTACCTAACACGAGGTGGTACTGTATACATTTTTTTTCAACTTACTTTTGCGGCATTTAATTGAAAATATAGGTTATCAAAATGTTACCTACGCTAAAATCCAAAAGTAAATCGTTATGTTTGAAGCTTCTCCGATGATAGCCTATTTCCAAAAGAGGGCACCAGGAAAAGTAGAAGAGAAATAAGCTTACTAAGCAATCATGTTTAAGTGCCACTGCAAATGCAAATATAATATATTATATTGGTATAAAAACATATATTATGCTCCCTTTTCATCATGAATTATGTTTAGAATACACGGTGTCCGGAAACCAGTCTTGCAAACCAGCAAAACTAGTGAATATACATCACATGGACAACCACAAAATAGTTTTTTTTTGTACCTGAGCATTTTTTCATAAATAAATAATTAAAAAATATTTGGAAATGGGTCTATGCTTCGAAGCATTTAAAAAAAAACTTATGCAGCCTTGCAGCGATCGGTTTTTCAATTTTGACCTAAATTCGAAATTTGGACTCGATTTACTCAAAAACGAAAACTCAACTCAAAAAGCATATACTCGTACCTTCAACAAAATCGACTCCAAATGTGTTACAATTATTTTACAAGCAATAATTATTAGCCTGAAACACGCCAACGGGACTGGCGTCATGTATCTTTTATCAGGAGATTTTTCAATGTGGATGAGTGTTTCAGGCTAATAATTATTGCTTGTAAAATAATTGTTACCCTTTGTGCTATGCATAAAAAATCTTGTCTTAAACATTAGTTTACCAAAAAAATAATAATCCAAATGTGTTGTTGATACTAGAGGTTACCAGTTTCCTTGTACCATTATTCTCCGGACACATATATGTGTAGTACCTCTTCTAGGTATTATTGGTTTATATACGTAGCTTTGGCTTAAAAATAACACCCTTTCATTAAATTCCCAGAAAAAAAAACTCCTAGGCGTTGCCTCAAATGAAATTTCTAAATAACCTGCATAAAAATATATGTTTTTTAAAGAAACTACGTTTTAATACCCCTGTAGATATGTAATATTATTATATGGCATTACTCAGATGAGATTTTTCCTCCTCGCGGTAAGACACCAAAACCAAAGGCAATAACTCTAGATCCAAAGGACAAAGCAATGTATTCAGTGGCAATAATGTATGTGTAATCCCTAAGTGCTTTTTTCTTTGTAAAATATTGGGCGCCGGGGTTTTTGCGAAACATTCTGGGAGTCGAACAAGTTATTGGTCTTTTATGATAGCGTTTTGCCAAATGCGAAAAATAATAAAAAGATAGATGTTTGATAAATATTTGTAAAACATTAGCGCTGAAAAATGAATTTAGAAGGATTTCATTTTGTTAAAATGAAAGAGTAAATCGGAATATTACTGGAAATGACAACTACACAATTACACAAAAGCTACATGTACTTACGGCTAAGCTTGTGGTTTTCTTTGCTCCATTTTTTTAGAAGATGGAAAGAAAAGAATAAAAAAATTACATTGCTAATGATTATACTATATGGAGGATTTGTATAGCGCCGTTTTGTGAAAAATCACCTCACAAAACTAAACTAGCCAAACAACTTTATAACAACTAATGGCTAACTGGTTGCATCCACCAGTTCGTCGATCACTAGTACAAACGTATATGTACGATGTGTTTGACCAATGGACGTGATGTTGTGTTAGATTTTAGATATATTGTTATTTATTTATATCATTTAGAGGCAGATAATATACAGAATCATATTTACCTGGGAGGTCACTTGAGATCAAAACTGTTTATTGTATATTAGAGAAATTTAGATAAGTTAGTAAGAAAAGGATATAATTCGGACCACATCTAATTGGAAATGCTATAATTTAATTCTGGTATTTATTTTTATATAATTTATTTATGTTCTTTAATGAACGTGTTTAGGAAAGGAAAAGAAAAATACATGATGGGTAAGGTACAATTGTAAAAGGATTTCATTAGAATTTATTTTCCTAAATGTGATTCGTCATTCGGTATGAGACAGATTGAGGTGGAAGGCTTCTTCAGGATCAGGATATATTATAGGTAATACAAGGATGATACTTTCAGGAAGAATATTTAATTTAAGGGTATGCGAGCCTTAAAAGGTAAGGCACAATGGTAGGCATCATATCAAAAAATCGTCCACTACAATATATTTCGTTATTTATACCTTGGACACAAAGAGTTTACAATATTAATTTGATACTGTTGCATGAGCAACCATCATTTCATTTAAACCTACTGGACATGATTGACATGGAAAAATAAAATACAATAGTTTTCTCAAATACTGACTTAATTATTTGACTTTGGCTTGTCTTTTCAGATCCCAAAACGCAAGATTAAAGTGAAATTTCATAGAAATATGGACATCTAAAATTGCGAGAAAAGCGACCTTTCAACCGTTGATGGTAAATTACAATCAAATAGCAGTGGAAATATCTGCGAGCAGATTTTTCCACAATAATAATGCCACAGAGCGATCGCTAAAAAGTTTATGAAGACTCCAAAAATACTTTAAAAATACTGAAATAAATGTTTGTATTGTGTTTAAAAATCCTTTTATTTTTTAGTTGAAATCTTCAATCGCTAACATATAAATCAACTCGTGATACCTGCTTACCATATCTATCATGTTTTGCAATTTTATATACATAATGACTGTATTTTGACGATTATGAAACAATCAAGTATGGTGCGATAAAACGCTTTAACGATAAGAAACATGACATGAGGTACTTTAAAAATATTATTCAAACGTTAATACCTGCTATAAAATACATCGAATTCCAAGAATTAACAAAATCATATGATCCGATGAACACACTGGCGTAGGCACCCCGATACCCTATGAAAATATAACTCTTTCTAATTTTCTCTTTTTTTATATCAAAACCAAAATTTTCTGTAAAATCAAAAGATTTTATGGTTGGAACTTAAATGACTATCTACCTACTTAATTAATTAACACGAAGATTCCACATTTGAAAAATAATATTCACTGTACCATTAACCTGTCGAGTGCTGACTCTCAATTTACGTCGTGCTTTAGTTGTTTCTTTTTTCGAACTTGTTTTTTGCTAAATGATTTTATTGTAAATTGTGACGCCTTACGAGACCATGTATTTATACATTGCTTTTTTAAATAAAAAATGTAGTAAGAATCTACTATAAGTGTTTCCCCTAGAATAACTACTTTTTTGATCGTGCCCATCGGCTACTGCCGCGCACGACGTAAGAACCGGAACGTAACCAACAAATTTACAGAAAGACGAAATTCAAAAGGTTCAAGTAGTTCGAGTAAATACAAGATAAATCAATAATAAATTATCGAAACCTGCTGACCATGCCTACTGAATTATTTTTGAAAATAGTCAAACTCAGGTCGCACTTTGTTTCAGACAGGACGTAATTTGAAAGATTCAAGATTTAAGGATCGTTATTGAATTTTTCTACTTGTTCAATTCTCAGATTCTGTTGCATGTTTTGCAAGTTTACGCTAACTATGTTCCTAGCTTAGAGCTTGTCCAGATGGCGCGATTTGATTCGAAGCGATTGCGAGGTACCAGGTACACATATAAGCCGTCAAGTCAGACATGCGCATTGCGCAAGGTAAATCGCGAACACACGCAAGTCTCTCGCTATCGCGCGTTTTATGCGCGAGTCGAAGTACTCTGGGCCTCGATTCTCGACAAAGTCAATCCACGCGAACAACAAGTGGTTCGACCAACTCGTTCGCGTGGAATGACTTTTGACGTTTGGCGTATGTAGTATTTACCGTCGATGAGACTCAAGAATAAGAATGTCAACCAATGTATTTACTTTCTACGGCGATTGCGAGCGGCCTGGATTGGAGAATCGATACTCTGGGTTCCATTGTTTTACTTTTGATAACACAACATCCCATTGTAATTTTCGCGTGGAGATTGTTTATTTGCTCTTTGTTTACGTCGTTTCCATCGACGTTACGCAAACCACAAAACTACTGCCTCGTCGGCCCCCATTTTGATTGTTGAATATTGACGACTCGGTCAGTATTCAAGTAACAAGCTACAAAAACGCATCACTATATTTATTGTTCGCGAGTAAACGCAGCGAGTATTGCGCTGTCTGGACAGTCTCTTAAACTGATTTTTCTTTTTTTATCTGAATTTTCTGTTTCATATTTTCCTTTGAGAGCCAATAATGTCTTCAATGATTAAATATTACAAATTGAGATTTCACTCAATATGTTATTTATATATATTCATTCTAGACTTTTGCAGAAAAGTCAACAGATGTTGCACAAAATGGAAAATTGATAAATTATCGATAAGTTATCATTAGATCTTATTATCGATAAGTTATCCAAGACAATATCTAGATTGCATTTAGCTCGCAATCATACATAAAGGTAGGTAGTTTGTTGGTGGTTCTTAGTCGAAGTATGACACAGTTAAATGTGACCGAAGGAAACAGAATTGACTTAGCTCAGTGGTTAGAGCAGAGTCCCGGTAAGGCTAAGGTCTTTTAAGAAATTCTGATTTTTAATTTTTATTTTGAAGAACCAGAGTAGAAAGCCTGCTATCTGAAACATACTTGTATACCTGACAATTTAATTTTAAATTTTATTTTGAAAAAAAAAACAAACGATCAAGCTCACTCTATATCATGATGAATGATTAGTTATGGTTCAAATATTGTTACAATATACTGTCAAATTACCCATCTGGTAACACATCTAATACGTATTTTTTCTTTAATTTTTATATATTTTGTGTTTGTATGTTAATTACTTTATGTTTGTGATAACTTATGTTTGCTTCACTCAAATGTAAATTGTTAACCTCGATACAGTCCTAGTGAAGTTGATTTTTATGTGAAAAAAGTGTTTTATGTATAGTGAGATACAATAAATAAATAAGTAAATAAATACCAATATACGCCACTGTACAATATATGCACACGTAGATAATACTTTGAAAAGGTGAATAGTAGAATAAATAATGAAAATATTTCTCCTGATTGCGTATTCATTTGTAAATATCTTTTATTTTATGGTTGATAATATTTTTGCCATGCACGATTTTTAAGGGCCCGTGTTTTGATACGAGTTTAAACTTAGAATTTAATTGCACATAAAATTCTACAAAGTTACTTAACAGATGATACAAATATATCGTATAGCACTTTTCGTCATATTATGAGAATGCCTTAACAACATTAATATCGTACCTACTAAGAATTAACACTTTCTGGAAGATTGTGTGGGCCTGACCACGACTTGACGTGTTTTGTCGACTTCCTGGCTTTTTTGTGAATAACCGTGTTAGATAACGTTCAATCGAGCTTAAAAATTGTCAGAATACGCAATTGAAAATTATTGTTTTTTTATTTTTCGGAATAACTTTATTGAGTAAAACCTCAAATTGTAATATTTAATTATTGAAGACAATATTAGCGATTTCCAAACGAAAATCTGAAACAGAAAAATCAGAAAAGGATACGTTCACCTCTAGGACTAGATGTGACCGTATCCTTTTCTGATTTTTCTGTTTCAGATTTTCGTTTGGAAATCGCTAATATTGTCTTCAATAATTTAATTAAAAATTATTGTTTTGTTGTGCAATTTTATCTCTAAAACCAATGTGATCTTACAATATTTTAATCGAATATCGGTGAGTTTAAGTGACACCAATTGAACTTCTATCTTCTATCTTTGGATACTTGCTCCTTGGTAAACCACACGAACGCTTGTAATAGTGTCGAAGGATAAAACTGCCACTTGTAAAATACATAATTATTTGTTTCAGCTTTGGTTTAGAAGACAAACACACAATAATTTTGAGATCGGTGTTCCATTACTATTGGCGATTATTGATATGGTTGGTTAATTTTAAACTACTTCAGGAAAGGTTGAATAGCACTTAGCTCTTATATATATTATGAATCTTTTGAGTGACATAGTTTAGTCCATTTGGAGGAGTATACACTAATCTCACGTTTTAAAAATACTCGAGGCTGGGTTTTATTTTAGTAGGTAATTCACGTAAACGCTGTGGTGGTCGATTGAACAATGAAACAAGAAACTTTGGTATCTTGAAAAAAAATTAATTACCAGATAGAGAAAATAGTTAAATGCAATATATAACTTCCAAATTCAGGAGGCGGGTTTAGGTAGCGCCGCCCCGGAAAACATTTATTGGATAACCAACACCTCTGCCGTAAGTCACCTCAGTGGTTTGCAACGTTTAGTGATTTAGCAGGAGTGCCTGGGTTCATCGGGTGAGGTGTGTTTAAGATGCGCCTGTCCAACAGCTGCGTGACGTGCCAGATTGGGAGAGGCTGGTTTGGGGAAACCCTTTGACCTTTCCAATGGTTCTCTCGACCCATTGCCTTGCGTCGCAATTGAAGAATATATTAATATGTTTGGGGCACACTGATCCCTAGATTCCTACCAAACCCTCATACCTTTAACCTTCTCAAAACTTCCTCTCCTTCCTTTCATTAAAAGAGACCCTCCAAACAGCATCCCAATAGATAACATGAAGAAAATTAAATTCTTCAGGACCTCCTGTTTGGGGTTAATGTAAAAACATTTTCGAACAGCTTCAACAAGAAAAAGGAAGTAAAGAAACACAAAAAAAAAACAATTAGAACTTTATGCGGGAAGCAAGAAGCGAAAAACGAGAAGCAGCGATAAGCTTCTCACATAAAGTGAGAAGCAGTGGGAAGCTGGAAATGCTAAAACTAAAACCTAGAACCAGTAAAAAGGAAACGGAAAGCAAAAAATAACGGAAGCGGAAAGGAAAAAGCAGAGGGAAGCTGGAAGCCTGTAGAGGAAAGTATAAAATAATGGAACGCTGGAAACTCGAGGCAAGAAGAAACGAGAAGCAACAACCAAAGAAGAAAAACCGTACACCGAGAGCGAGAAGCTGGAAGCGGTATAAACGGGAAGCAAAAAGAAGCGGAAAGCGAGAAACGAAAACCAAAGCTCAATAAATTCCTTTATTCCAATTTGACTTATTAGGTTGCCATCCATAGAGCACGTGTTCCAAGTTCGAACAAATCAGTGCCCTCTGGTGCACCAGTCTCAGCGGGACAGGAGTGGTTGGCTGGGGTGGTACAACCGTATAGTATCGTACTTTATGAATTAACACTTTCTGCTCATATCTTCATTTTATTGTATGCTGTTAATTTTTCTGTAAAAAATATATTTTAGTAATGAAAGTCAAACTTTCCAATACCAAATGAAATGCATTTTTTAAAATGAATTATTTATACAAAATATTTTAAAAAGCTTTAATATCGTTATATGACGTACAAATATGATAATGTAGTTTTCTTTAAAACCTTATTTACAAAACTGGATGGTAAAAATCAGTTTTCAAGAAGATTATTGTTTTTTTCTGTCTATGTTATGTTTATGAGCTATCTTTACGATATTATAGCCAAGCCAAGCTTTGAAAACCGGGCCTAAGTTCTGCTAACAATTAAAATCATAATACCAAAGGAATTAGTAGCTAGGTATGATTAGTATTCATTTTATGTAGTCTGCGATATAGTATCGCAATAATATCTATCGAATAACAAAGATTAAGATAAGTTTTTGTTAAAAGCCGCTCCTCATAACAGTTTTTGTCATACTTCATCAGTTGTTGGTTCAGTGTTTTAATATTGAAAATCTAAACCGAATATAGTATTGGTAACAAAATGGCATCTCATAACCTTTTGTTTCTTTTTGGATTTGCACTTTTGATGACACTGGGTAAATATTTTTTACTATGTTTTAATTTAAATTGAAATTGAAAAGTGTCTGGGTTACATAAATGTTAGATTATTATGCGCATAATTGTTTGAAATTCAGTCTAAATAAATGTTAAATAATCTAAAACTTTTGTGAATCTTTAAATTAGATTTAGACGATGCGAAAATAACAGTGTTGATGCAAGCCAGTCTTTGAAACATTATTAAAACAATTGCTCAAATACTAAAAAGGATTTATAAATAATGAACCCATTCGTCACCGGGAATTGAACTCGAGTTCACAGATCAGTGGTTTAGTAAGTAATTAAAGAATCAGATGTTCAAATCCCATCCCTCACAACTATCACTTTATCTTTAGTTTTTTATAAAGCGCACGATTCTACGAGTATAATCAATTTTGTTTCAATATTAAACATATGTGCGATAATATTTATACATAAAATATTAAACAACCTATTATTAAAATACTTTTCAACAGAATTGTGTAAAGCAAAGACATTCCCAGACATAACACTTTTCAACATAATTATATAAAACAAAGACATTCAACGACATAACACTTTTCAACATAATTATATAAAACAAAGACATTCCAAGACATAACACAAAGCCAATACTCAAAATAGTTTACATTACAAAGGAATGGTCTTATTACATAAGGTCTGCATAAATTGATAGATTCAAACTGGATTGTAGGAGCCGTATTAATAACAAGAAAATGTAATAAATAATATAAATATAATTTTTATGTACAAATGGCTAAAATAAAACCAATATAAAAATAGAACATTCATAAAATTTTTGTATTAACATGAACTTGTAGATACTATCAGTCGTGTTTAAAGTAATTTAATGAAGCTTGTATTGTACTAAAAATATTAAAATATTTATACTTGCAATTTCACGAGTAAACTAAATGCATGAAATTTTACGCCCGCCAAAAATGGGTCTCTTTTTTTACATTTGATGAAAAATAATAGTGTATTATTAAATTGTTATCGGTAAATGAGTTATAATTGAATAATGATTACAATAATTAAATATATTTAGTCATCGATATTAATTTAGTCATCAATATTAATATCTTGTTTATAATTCTTTTCTAGGCGCATGTGAGGAAACATGTAAAGATAAAGTGAGCATTAAATACACCCTTTTCGAGGGCGACAACCTAAATTTGAAGGCAAACATTTATCTGAATGTGAACAAGTAAGTAAAAGTTATGTTTATTTAAATATTTATATGACAAGATAACTCTAAGAGTGACTACCACATGATAGAATAGATATAAAATACAATATGATACAATACATAAGGAAAGTAGTTTCAGGGGCCGTCAGCGGAAAAAAGTCACCGGATACCAAAATTTCGTAAAACATTTTTAACGCCAAATAATGTCAGGAAAAACTTAATAAAGTAGTAATAAGATAATTTGAGTTTTTTCCCTTTATAATCTCTGATTAAACACATAATGAGATTTCCACGAACCGCCACTGATCCCGACTACGAAAAGGGAAATAAAATGTTGATGGTGAATGGTGATGAAAGGGCCAAGAGTTTTCTTACTAAAACCAGTTTGAGCTGTGGCGTCAGTAAATTTGGAGGGCAGTATATTTTTTTATATTAACTCCAAACATCTTTAAGGGTGTTGGAAGGCTTTTTGAGGATAAGGAGAGAAAATGGGTCGACCGTGCACAAATATTGGATAAGCGATTGACGTGTTTCCCGTTTACGCAGATTATAGGATCATTAGTTTCTTCGAGTATCTTCCATTGAAATACCGGTGGAACAAGGACGAAATTACCACCTGACGCATGTACTTTAAAGATTGCAATACGTTTGTCAAGATAGGGATATCTCTCAAACGGACCAAATACATTAAAATATAAAATAACACTTAAAATTCAGTAGGAAGGTTTGGGTATTTACAGCACGTTCCAGGGTGGTAGATAGGTAGGTACTTGTATTCTCAGTATTACCCTAGTGAAATACACTATTCAGAATAGAAAAGTTAATTCAAAAGACTTTAGCTGTGTTTCATGACCAGATCTAAAAAGTCAGTTCCAAATCTTCCATCTCATTCCCTTCCTAATATATTCAGCCTCACAACATAGGTAGCAAAGGCACTCTAAACGGACGTAAAAAAGTACCACTGGCTCCGGGAAATTGGAAATCTTGGACGGTAATCGCTCGAAAAAAAATATTTGATTTTCACTTTTTTTTAAAATTCCAATTCAATTATTGATACAACGATTTGTCCGCAGAAACTCAACTTTCTACGATGCGATGGTAAAGGCTGCCGATGAAGACTGCAGATACCTGTTCATCGCAACAGAGAACGCTTTGTACGGTCATTATGTCACCACCATCGGGGGTCTGGAGCAGGACCCGGTGAACAATAAGTATTGGATGATCTACATCATGGATGTTCCTGCCGATCTTGCCCATCCTCCCACAGAATCGGATCTGTCTCCAGTTGGTAAGTTCCCACCAATGTTTAGTCATCATCGGGGGTCGCGCAGATCCTGATGGTATATGGACCAGCATAATAAGTCAACTTACAAAACGTATAAATGTGCGTCAAATTATTTATAGTTACTAAATTGTTCGCGATAAATTATTAGGTTTGTGAAATATCTCGTCAAAGGTGCGTTACTAAGATAGTGTCACATGCCACAACAAAAATACTTACCAAATCGTCAATCATGCACAAAAACTGCAGAACGCTTGAGCAATTTTGATCTTGCTAAACACGGTGTCCCACAAGGTACTGTATTAGGGCCTCTACTGTTTCTAGGATGTATAAATTACCCATGTAATATATTGGATACACTTTGTAATTTTTTTCTCGTTTGCCGATGATACTGCAATAACAGTTCAAGGCAAAACATGGGAAGATGCAACCAATAAAGCTAGCAAAATGTATTGCCGTAGTTGAAAACTTGGCAAGATGGAAACCTTCTAACTGAAAATTATTATAAAACTTTTTTTATTCCTTTCTATAACACTCAAAAGTCAGCTCCTAAAAATAATATAAATCTGAAGTCTCACAATGTCAATTTTAATCTGACAACATGGTCAAGCTGTGAAAATATCAAAACAGGAAAACACATTAAGTACTTATGTAACATAGTAACTATTATTTATATAAAATATTGCGACAGCCGCCCGCTAGACAAAAGCCTTCTTATTAGGCACGGCCTCTAAGGTGTCCGATACGCTTCGTTAACCGTTAATATACATCACTTTCTGAATAATGTGGTTCGATATGCAAAATTACCGGATCAATGAACGGAGGCAGGCTTTTACAATTGAAGGACGTAGTATACGAAATCAATTCAATCCGTTCGAGCATGGAGAAACAGGATTTTTTCAGTTGTTCAGAATATCACGAGTTACAGTCAGAGAACTCATTGACCTATTAACTCCCTTTTAGGATCTAAAAGTACATGCGGGCTGTTATTGTATATTCAAGTGAGTATCTCAGTAAAAAAAACTGTGTAAATCGACCTTTTTAATTATTTCGTTTGAAGCTTAGGAATGCCGATCCATATACAAGATCCATGGTGTTGCCATCATTGGGCTATTTCTTTTTTATTTCATTGTCAATATCGACTTGACTACCATGCTCGTGAACTCAAGATAAAATCGTCGTCAGTTAAGCATATCAGTTATCATATGTTATTGTTAAGTTGCCGATTTGATCGTGCTTGACCCCTTAAGACTGGAAAAACAATTTTTAATTATGATGTTAATAAGTATTATTTCTTTACAGGCGTTGACTCAATCATCGTGGAGAACGGAAAGAATTACGTTTTTTGGTACAAGACAGTGGTTTGGTAAATTTTGAACTCTGTATGTAATATGGAAGACGATGTAATTTAAAATATGCACAGCAATAAAATGAATGAGAAACTTACAGCGATTTTTTGTTGTAACCCTTAAAAATGTCGTTGTTTTGACATGTTCTCTTTATATGTAGCTTCACTAGGTATGTATAAACATAATACCTCTCTCCATGGCTATAAAAGTATTGATACATTTTTTGGTTTGTAATTTAATTTTTGTTATGTATAAATTTTTAAATTCATCTTCCTTTCGTACAAATTTAATTCACTTATTCCTTATTGTATTCCCTCGGTAGAGGTAAAGTCACGGAGGAAATCCGTAAGTAATTGGTTTTATTTTGGCAATACTGTGGCGTCGAGAATAATCCATATTAAATAATTAATAATAAACCGCTCGACCTACTTAGGTACGTACTTGCTAATTGCTACTTAGGTACATATTTGCAGCCAAAATCGTAAACAAGAGCAACCTACGTACTTCAAGTACCTACCTGCCTATCGATGACAATAATACTGCAGTCCGTCTCAGATACTACGACAACTCGCCAGAAGGTTCGAGCCTACGGCCTAGGCATAATTGCCAAGCCGTCGAAAGTTCGCGAATGATCCAGATCGAGCGAGTGTCTTCGATTTAGTTGCCATCCACCTACCTACTGCCGCCGTCGGCCGTGTAGTATAAATATGCCCGACGCAGCGAGTCAGTCAGTTAGTTAGTTACCTACCAGCCGTCAGTCTACGAGGCTCAACGAGTGATCGCCCGCGCTCTTCTTACTAGCGTGAAAGACAACGTACCCGGTTTCGCCCGTACCATCATGGACTCCACCGGGACATCATCTTAGCGCCTTGTCCAGATCGCCGTTCCTGGCAAGCGCTGCTCGGATTACAAGCGCCCTGGTTCCAGTGTCTCTGACCAGCGCTTTTTCCACGCTACCATGACCACCACGAGGACACGCTGCATCCTCACTGGTCACGCCGTTCCCGTTCAACCGCCTACAAGGTCTGCCGCACCTTCGGCCGTCTCGTCAGCACTGGAGTGCCTGAAGACCTACGTTCTTCACCAGTGCCTGACCTCCATCGAGTCCCGGTCACCTAGCGCCCGGAGTCGACTCACTGACCCGCGCTTGACCTGCCATCATCAGCCGGCATCCGGTGTATTCTTCTGTCCAGCGTCAACTCTCGTTACGGCTACACTGACTCACCAATAAACACATGTGACCTTCACAACTTTCTTTCATTACGTGCCTCTCACCATTGATCACCAAAATACAATACTT
Source organism: Hesperophylax consimilis (assembly GCF_061612785.1). NCBI lineage: Eukaryota > Metazoa > Arthropoda > Insecta > Trichoptera > Limnephilidae > Hesperophylax > Hesperophylax consimilis. The sequence continues at coordinate 18,637,252 of NC_142840.1, read as the reverse complement.
ATGTATAAACTTAAATAAATGTAATAAATGTGTCGATTTCCAGAAAATTAATAAATAAAAAATAGAATAAAATAAAATGATATAATTTTAAGCAAATAGTAAGAGAGAGAAGCAAAGACAGAGTTGGATGCAACATATTTGAAAAAGTATAACAAAAATATCTATTATAATATTTAATACAATAAATACTTGGGATTCGAATAATTTGTAGCCAAATTTAAAACATGTTTTTTACGTGAATCGTACAATCATAATCATGTGACATCGAGAATGGAGTTTATAAATCGATAGGGTTGCCATAAGTGGTTATGGTCAGATCACGAAGTACGAAGATTCGAATGGGCGAATAGAGTGACATAAATGTGAAAGAAACGAAAAAGACAAATGACGTGGTGTCAGTTGAGTGAGCGAGTGGTTTAGGACGGACAGCAACATTGTTAGCCAGAATGGCCGCAGAAATGTTTTTAAGTAAACAGCACCGTTGCATTGTGCTGGTTTTGAAATTGAGACATTATAGGTTTTGTCGAGACGTTGAGACAGAGGGCTCTATAACCCTTCTCCTTACACACTTTTTTTCGTTTATTCGCTCTACATGCCCCAACCATCTGAGCGTCTTTTTCTAAATCTTACTCATTACATCAACCTTGTATATTTGCGGGTCTCCACTTTTGTCACACGATCACACAGGGTTTTACCACACATACGCCTCAGAGATCTCATTTCCACAGAATTCAGACATCTTTCATCCTTCCTACCAGTTCAATGCCTAACTGCCAAACATCAGGATAGCTGCCAGCACTCCATTGTCTTGGCTTCTTTAGAAAATTACAGCTAATATATATAGGTAGGTACATCTAAATAAAAAATATGGCTACGTGTAGTAAATATTTTTATTTGTCTAAGAAATACACGTTTACCTCATTCCGGGTATAAATAAAACTGTAAAACAAACAGTATTTTAATGTTAGCAAATGCGACGTTGTTTGAAAGAGTGTTTGAATATAAATAATTAATTGCGAAAAGCTGTTTCAATAACACTCTTGAACAAACTTAAGCCGTTAGCAGTAGCTTGCGGTCCAGGCAGATAAAAGGACCTGATATACTCAATATACAGTGGAAGTTTCCTTTTAGTTGCTGAAGTTAAGTTACCAATATGACGATGTCGAGTAAATTAATGCTACTTTTGGGTAGTGCACTTTTCGTGACACTTGCACTGGGTGAGTTTTTAAGTTTTATTAAATTTTATTTCTCACTTCATTGCTATCCCGATGAGTTATAATAGAAATCTTAATATTTTAAGTGGTATTCAAAATATTAATTTAAAATGCTTTCATACATTTAACAGAACAAATAAAATTAAGAGAGGCTATTTAGTATAAAGAAAATATACAAACCTGAGTAGAAATAAGAAAGATAACAACAACAAAAAATAAACAAAGGTACACATTAATATATCTATCAATTCAAACCCAAAGCTGTAATTTAAATAAAGAATATATTTGATTTTTTGGAATAACTTCTTGAGTAAAACCTCAAATTGTAAAATTTAATTATTAAATACAATATTAGCGATTCCTAACCGAAAATTTTGAAACAGAAAAATCAGAAAAAGATAAGGTCACTTCTAGGACTCGAACCCAGGACTCGTGCCCCGGCAAGGCAAGAGTCCTGGGTTCAAGTCTTAGATGTGACCGTATCTTTTTCTAATTTTTCTGTTTCAAAATTTTTGTTCAGGAATCGCTAATATTGTCTTCAATAATTAAAAAATATATTTGTGGAAGAGCTTAACTAGATTTGAAAGTGTTTAAATAGGTTAAAATTTATGAAAATTGCGAGAAGAGAGAAAACAACCAATTGAAAAAGTAATAATTAGAGAATCTACGTTTTCTTAGGTGTAAAAAAGGTTAAAATTACGCGAACAATCCTTGCATAAAAACATAGCCCTCATATTAACATTAAACGCATTTCACAAACCCATTATTGTGTAATAATTTTATTTTATAGATATCACAGAAATGTTAGGTTTTTATTTTTAAGAGGTAATATTTATTTTACATATTTTACTAATATCTATACATTTATTTTTACTAAAAAACAGTTTAAAAACCTAAACAATTTTAATCACTATTATTCTTTCCTAATATAAGCTGGTGTTTACGTTTATATAACAAAAAAATGTTCAATGAAAACAAATTAATATTAAATAGTAAAAAAAAAAAATTATTACCAAGTACGGATAAATACATGTATAGAAACATGAATACAAAAATGACAAATACGTAACTAATTATTAGGACTGGTGGTTTCGAAGAATTTGAACAATTTCAAACAACAAAATAAGTTAATTTTCATGTTATGATTTCAGTTCTGAGGAACAACTGAGCCATAATAAAATAATAACAGAACTTGAATTTTAATTTTACGAATTAATTGATTATTTTTTTTTTATAAGCAATAATTGTTCGCCTGAAACACTCATCCACATTGAAAAAATCTCCTGATAAAAAATACATGACGCCAACGGGACTCGAACCCGTGTCCATTCGATTTCCGGTCGAAAGCTCTGACCACTGAGCTATGGAGGCTTATCTCTTACCCGCGAAATTATTCAATATATGCTAGTGTTTCATTCAACAATTACTGCTTGTTACATTTTTTTCACCTGAGAACAACCAACTTTATTTTATATGAGAAAGGCATTGTAAGTGCTAACTCTCTCACTAGATGGCGTTGAGACAAATTGTCTACATTTTAAGGTGAAATACTTGAACTTGTCAAATATTAATTATTATTTTTTTGATAAATTAATGTTTTTAAGACAAGATTTTATTTATGCATAGCACAAAGGATAACAATTATTTTTATAAGCAATAATTGTTCGCCTGAAACACTCATCCACATTGAAAAAATCTCCTGATAAAAAATACATGACGCCAACGGGACTCGAAACAAATCCCGTTTGCGTCATGTATTTTTTATCAGGAGATTTTTTCAATGTGGATGAGTGTTTCAGGCGAACAATTGTTGCTTATAAAAATAATTGTTATCCTTTGTGCTATGCATAAATAAAATCTTGTCTTAAAAACATTAATTTATCAAAAAAAAAATAATTAATTGATTGTTAATTTTCTGTGAAACAACTCGTCCTTAGTGTTTTATAGATTTTGTTGAATTTTAGATAATATTATTTTAATTTAATATTTTAACAAAGTTTTTATAAAATCAAGCCAACAAACTTACTCACAACTCATATTTTAACATAATGTAGAATGTATTTATTTACTTACATGGTAAAATATGACAAAATAATGGAAATAGTATTTATAATACATTATTCCCAATGAGTTTAATAAAAATTATTTGGGTGAAAATAACATTAAAAAATTAAATAGAAGTTCAATGAAGAGTTTACATAGATTTTAAGACTGAACAAGCTAACGTAGTTAATTGAAAAATATATCTCAAATACATTTAGAAATATGTACAGAAATTAGAGAATTCCAAAGAAAATTTTTGTCACTGGTTAATTTAGCTGCTGAGGAAATATCTTTCAATAACTTTTGCCAACATTTTTTTGTTACTGGAAGTTTTAGGTTACTAGATAATGTGTTGTATCGTGTAAATGAAATGTGTTGTAAGGAGTAAATTCCAAATTTAGTCAAGTGAGTAGATAACGATAAGTGTATTAGTGTTGTTTTGTGCTGTGGTGTATATCGGAATTAAAAGCTGGTTTAGTGTTGGTGTATGAGGAGTGTTAAATTATTTGTAGAATGGCAGTAGTGATGTATTTTGGCAGAATCGTAAAAGAAAGTATTTGTGTCTGTAGGTTTATATATTTGACATGTGTGTACCATGGTAGATTCTATATATTCCCTACTTTCAAAATAGCAAACAAAAAACAAGCAGACTAACTTTATTATTTGTTATTTTTAGGTGATAGTGAACCAAAAGATAAACATGACGTGAGAGTAACCTATACCCTGTTTATTGGCGATGACATCGACAGAGTTGAGCATATTACGCTGATTTTACCCAGGTAAGATAAACGACATTTTATATATGCTTTCGAATGCAATAATAATTGGAATAATTTTAAGTTTAAATCTAAACACAACAAGGTTAAACTATTGAATGTTTACGTTAGAATTTCTATGTTTTCCAAAATTATTGTCAAGTTCGGTACAATGTCCGATAAAAAAATTATTCACCTAAACAAAACAACAAATCTCTATTTTTAATATTAACTTTACACAGAAGGTCACGAGAAAAATAATTTCCCTGAGGGACTATGTTTTGGGGTGAGGTTTGATTAGGTCTTGGCGGTGGATGTGCCTTTCCACCTACTAGATCGGGTAAGACTGGTTGAAGGAGACTTTTTGAACTCTCCAGCGGAACTTTATCTCAACCCACCGCAGTGGAAGAGATGCATTCATACGTGCGTCAATCCTGGACACATTGACACCCAGATTTTTACCCATCTTTTATGCATCCTTTGTGTAGCTAATGTTAAAAAAGTTATCTTTTGGACGCTGTGTGGAGGGTTTTTTTTCGAGGAGAGGAAGAAGTGAACTTGTATCGATGAAGCACATATTGTTGGAGGGAGGAAAAACTTTGGCCAGCAAATCATTCCACAGCTGAACTGTTGAATTCGAGAACGAATGGTAGAATTGAACAAAAAAGTTCTCATGTGAAAAATTTCAACCGTGTTAATTGCGCACCGGTGCCGAAGGGATCAATGGCGCTAGTTCCTCGTAGCATATTCCATTGAGATATTGGTAGAACAAACACACCATTCCCACTTGACACCTATGCTTTAAAGATTAAAATCTATTTGTTAAGATAGGGGATCTACAAAACGGACTACGAAGAAAGAAATATTTTCAGAAACAATACATGTTCATCGTTATTTAAAATACAATATTTTTGTAGTATTTCTTTCATTGGCACTGACCAAAAATTTATTCACACTAACGTTGAATAATTACAAATGCAAAATGTTTGTATTAACGTTAAGGTACCGCAAGGTACAATGTGACTATTTGGTGATTTATCAAGATATTTGATTTTTGACAACGAAGGATTGCAACTAAATATGAAGATTGAATTATGAATTTTTTAACGTAATGAAAAATCTTAACACCTCCATATTACGATATACCGAATATCAAAAAATATTACGATATGAGAGTAATAAAACTGTAAATTTGCACATTATTATTTTCTTCTAACAGGCACCGCTTCGTTAGAAATTAATGTTGAGTCTATCATAATGTGTGAATACAATATGTAATGCAGTTTATCCTCGACGCACGAATAGTTATTAAGGTTAAACGAGAGCTGTTTATATTTTACGTCTTCATAGAGGGCGTTAATTAATATTGTCTTAATATTGTAAAGAAATACCTTGCAAAAAGCATATTTTAATCAAATAAATGAATTAACGCCATCATACGAAGACATTCTTCTTCTTCTTCTTCTTCAATGGCGCTACAGCCCATTTCGAGCCTTGGCCTCCTTTAACATGAGCCTCCACCGCCCTCTGTCCTCGGCCGTCGTCTTCCAATCTGCAACATGGAGAAGTCCTCTGGCATCTTTCCTGACATCGTCCTCCCATCTCAGCCTAGGTCTGCCCGCCTTTCGTTTGCCTCCCGGGTGTCCTGTTAGAACCTTCTTTGGTACACGTGTGCTTGGCATTCGGTGCACATGTCCGGCCCATCTTAGTCTTTGGAGCCGTAAATGAGTAGAGAGTCTGGGAGCTTGGTAGATACGAAGACATTATTTAGTTAAAACTAAGCACAGTCCATGTTATTTTAAAATATCCATTGATAACATAGCCATGTCTACGTTATTTGGCAATTAAGTACACTTATAATTTTCTTGTATCAATAAGATTATGTATTCAGTATGTCGATAGCCACACATGTGTTAAGTGCAGTTTTAAGCAATAACAATGACGTGTTTGGGAAACCATTAATCATGATTACTTATTTTGTAAATAGAGGTTTCGTGCGAAATTTACATTATTTATAATATCTAGAATGGATAAAAAGCGGATATTCACTTGAATTTTATTGATTAAAATTTTATAATTTACTTAGAGTAATTATAAATTGAATTTATTAATTGCACTTAACATTTGTATGCGCTAGGTCATCGAAGTATTCAATAATTAAATTTTTAAAAAAACACACGTTTGCTATAATAAATGGGTTCCATTTCAACACAAGGATAGTGAAAATTAAACACACTTTTGTAATTTTAGAATTTTAAGTGCATACTTTTTTTCATAGGGATTCAACCTTCTTCCAAGCAATGGAAGCGGCAGCCTCAAAAGATTGCACCTATAAGTTCACAGCAACTGAGTACAGCGGTTTAGGTCACTTCATAAACTCCATTTCTGGTGTCACAGAAGACAGAGACCTCAACAAGTATTGGATGATCTATATCACTGATTCGCCGCCAAAATCCAAGTGTCCTCCCCCAGAGTCCGCTTTGTCTCCAGTTGGTAAGAAAATTCAAATTAAATAAAACATTAATGGGACGTGTACAAATATAGCATATCTGTGTACTTAATATACAGAAGACTTTACCGTGAGTGTCATTGAATGTTTGTTTTGAACAAATTTCATTATACAGGTGGCGATTTTTTTTTAAAATTTATTGAACTTAAGCTAAGGCAGGCGTGAGGCAGACTAACATACATATCATAATGTATTTTTGTAACTGAAAACAGCTCTTTTGAAATCCTGAATTAGGACAAAATAAAAAAATAATAATTTTTAAATGTGCATAGAAAAGCACATTGGAAAAATCAAAAAATAATTGTATTGATTAATATATAGAGTTAACAATAAAAAAATATTAGGTATCTAAATTCGTATTTTTCTAAATCATCAAGAAATTTTAAATTAAATAAGATTTCTTAAAAATAAACAGAAATTTTAACATTGAAAAGTTCCAGTTGTTTTTTTTTAAATTGTTTTTTTTTTTTGAAAATTGGTTTTTTGATCATAAATAATAACAGTCGATCTTCAATAGTAAAAGAACGTAGCTCAATCTTTGTATTTTAGATAACAACATAAAAATCTGTATATTTCTTTAGATATATAACGGTGAAACCATCTCGGTCTAAGATGATGATAATGATTACAAAGTTTTTAATCATATTATTTTAATGAAAATCGGACTGGGATATAACTTATGTAAACACTTATTAATAAAATATGATACATACATTTGAGGTAAGAGATTAAATTTTTATTCATTTTCTAGGTGTTGACTCAATCATCGTGAAGGATGGAAATTACTACACCCTATGGTATAAGACATTGGATCTGAGCAATACTACATAAACAAAATATATTTTAATATTTGCCTATGTTAATATTTTAAATTCACTTCATTGTACTGTGTGTTTCATATGACATCTCCTTATTAAATAAACTATTTTAGTATGTGTTATTGAAAGTTGTCACCAAAATGAATAAATTATAGATACAATAAGTTTTTTTTATTGATTACTTTGCACATTTTCGTCATAAAAGTTGCGAATTATTCCACTAAATCTCTTGAAGTTTTTAAATAAATTTACTCATAATTATGTCGGAAGCCATGTAATTTTGACCTTTGACTCTCGACCTATCGCCTTACGCCGCAGTGGGAGGGATATATTCATATGTCCGTCACTCCTGGACAAAGTGATCCCTAGATTCTTACCCTTCTTTCCTTAAAAATGATCCTTCACACAGTATAGTAAGAGATAACATAGTCCATGAGGGAAATTATTTTCCTGAGGGCCTTCTGTATGGCGTGTAAAAAACAGTAATTAATTCCTAGAAACTTAAGTATTCAAGCATTGTTGGGTTTCTATGGAGTTTTAAAATTTCTAGGTAAGAAATATTATAAATTATTATTTTTTTGATAAATTAATGTTTTTAAAGACAAGATTTTATTTATGCATAGCACAAAGGATAACAATTATTTTTATAAGCAATAATTGTTCGCCTGAAACACTCATCCACATTGAAAAAATCTCCTGATAAAAAATACATGACGCCAACGGGACTCGAACCCGTGTCCATTCGATTTCCGGTCGAAAGCTCTGACCACTGAGCTATGGGGGCTTATTTCTTACCCGAGAAAATATTCAATATATGCTAGTGTTATATTATAAAAGTTTTTTGTAAAATGATGTATTCTGTATTGAATTTAATTAAAAATCTTGGAAGGCGATTTTTTTAAATTTATTTTATTTAAAGAAAGCAAGATAAAAAATATAATTTACAGTAAATAATAAAAATAAAATCTATAATAAAATAAACCTATAGTTTGTATTAGACTCTAATACACACTATTTCTTTCAGCGAGCCAATTTTTCAACATAATATTTGTTTTTACATTTGTACATTTTTTTTATTTCAGCAGGTAACATATTTAAGCAACTAGGTATCATGTAGTCCAGTGTTCTTTGTCCATATTTGTGTAAATGCTTAGGTACAATTAGTCCTTCATTTATCGTAAAACGAGTATTGTAAGTGTGGTCCAGTCTATTTATGTACATGTATATAGGGCTATTCATATGCTGAAATATAATTTTCATTTTACTGAGAAAATTTTAAGATTCTGATAAAGGTATGGAACATTATGCCTTTGTTCGTATAAACTTTTATGAGCTAATAATTTAACTAGTGAATTTTGAACTGATTGAACATGGTTTATATTTGTTTTACATGAAAGTCCCCAAGCTGTGATTCCATACCTTATAATAGATTCAGCTAGTGATACATAAATTATTCTAAGTGTACGTATTGGAACATAGAATTTTAATTGATATAATCTATTAACAATAGATCTCAGACGTTCACAGACTTTATTTATTTGTAAGTCCCATTTGAAAAAACAATCAATAATCAATAATTACTAATTTATTAATTATTATTATGGAATTATTATCATAAAAATCATTTTAATTTTCCGATTTCGGACAGTCAATCATATAATCTGAATCTAATATGATTTTGGGTAAAGTATCGATTGCAATTTGCGGAGACATCCTAATCGGGCAATTTGGATAATTTCGGTTTTTTTTTCGAGTTTCAGCAGATTTGTTCCGGGCTTTTTTAGTTGCATGATGCAGATTACCCTGATGATAGCTGCTAACCTCTGATGAGAAATGGATAACATTTCCACAAACTATTGCAGAGTGCACCTTCTTATATGTCCATTCTTCACAACAGAGATTTTGAGTAGATTTTCTCGAGAGTTTTTTTAGATTATACATCTCTACTCCGTGAATTCCTATCTTCTGCACGGAGAAAAATGAGTATTGCTAATTTACTCAGCATCTCATCAAATTATTAGTAATCCGTTTAAAAACGGGGTTGCATACCTTAACGAATGAATTAATAGGTTTCCTAAGTAAAGTGCACATGCATTTGGCTTGATAAACATATCGTGACGAAGTGCGAAAACAATCCGATTTTTATAAACACGTGTACCGACATCGCGATACGTAGTATATTTGTGTTTTATTAAAAGTTTATCAGGAAACCTTTTAATTCATTAGATAAGGCATGCAATCTCGTTATTCAACGAATTACCAATAATTTGAAGATATTCTTTCAATTGTGAGATCAGATTTTTTTCAAGTGTGAAAAAATATTCGTCAAGATTTACAAACTCGCATGTTTCACAATCTTCACTGTAGGTAATGTAAATGTCTCAAAAATAGCTTTCTGCAGCTAAACACAGAAATTATAGCCCCACAGTGTACAGAACAAGTGTTCAAAATAATTAAGTTCACTTTCGGCAGTTTGGGATTCGTCATACGCGCCGTTGATTGCATCCCATGATGTTACCACGCCATCCGTGAAATCATTCATCTGCGGAACTGTTGAGATGAATCCGGCGATAGGCGGCACCTTTGTTCCCGTGTGGGAGACTAGGCACAAAGGGCTGGTCCATTACCTAATTGGATGCTGTACAGCGCCTGCATTTGTATGCCCGCTCTTGAGTCCCCGACGATGTTTGATGGAGATCGTGCGCAGTTTCCGGTGCATTTATGTCCCAATGTGCGGATTTGATACGCGATAAGCATTATTTTCTTTGGTGTGATCCCCACCTTTCAAAGATTTTTTTTAATACACAAAATTTACGGATATTTTTCATTTTCATAAACAAATTTTGAATTGTCAGTTGATCCTAAAATTTTTAAGTTTTTGTAGTTCTCCAATGGTAAATGTACAATTTTCGTTAATTTCGTTTAGCCTAATGATCAACAAAAAGTTTAACGTGTTTTAAAGATGGATAATTTGTTTATTGGCATTTTTTTGTAATTTTGAACTCGACATGAAATTTCACAAATATATGTAAAAATTTGGCAAGACAGGCAAGTTTACAAATATTTGTCGAGACCGGCGAGTTTACAATTATTTTAATTTAACCATAGGTTAATTAAGGGTAATTTCGATAGATACTCACTATAAAAGGTTAGAATAATGGAATTCGAAAACTTTAAATTTGGATATAGATTTGGGTGATTTGACTAATTATTTCAGAACCTTTGTTTATCCAATTAGCCAATTAAAACTGTAAGGGGCGTATAGATCGGCGGGTTATAATAGAACATACACCGCTACATCACGGGACGGTAGGAAGCATGCATTAAAATGCGGACAGTTTTGTGCAAAGTTGCGCTGCGTGGACTGATACAAATTATATCCAAATGTTTCAGGTTTTTTGGAAATTGTGTTAAATATTTAAATTGGTATATGTTGATTTCATATTGACACGGGTGGTATTGACCTTACTGTCAATCTACAAAACCGAGGTTCGTTTGACGTCACGCGCACACCGTCAAATTTAAATCGTTTTGGCGGGCTTTAAAAATGCAAACTTGAAAATTATTTTTACTACGTAATCGACATTTTTTGTTGAATCGACACAAATAAAACCTGACTGGAATTCCGATGAATAGTGTTTAAAATTATGTAATCACATTATTTTAAACACTAATACATACTAGTATTTATTAACGATGCTTTAAGCAAATTTTACAATAATATAATTATCGAAGAAGTTAATTTTTTTCCATAAGCCAAAATGAAGCAGGAAGAAGCAGAATAACTATGAAGAACTAAGAAGAACCAAGAAAGAACAAAAAGAGGCAAAAAGAGACGGAACTAGTCAAGGAATATTCAAGAATATGCAAGAAGAGACCAGAAGAGGCAAGAAAATGGAATGAAAATTTAAAAAGAAGCGGGAAGCGTGAAACTAACGCTCGGTCAATTCATTTAATCCAATATTGGTTTATTAGGTTGCCACGTATACCGGTCGAATAATCTCCGACCTCCTTCCAATCCTCAAAAGCACGTGCTCCAAATCCTAACAAAGCAATGCCCCCAGGTGTACCGGTCTCGCCATGACAGGAGTGCTGCAACCTAGCAGAACCTGCAACCTCTGAGATGCCAAACTTGTACACAAAATTATAATCACTTTCGTGTGACGCCATGTTCGTCATTTAATAACAGCTCGCTGCGCCACTCTGCCAACAGATGGAGACGCAATCAATTCCCGTTCCCGGGCGGTTCGCACTTTTTACGAGGGTTGATCACCCCCTACCGGAGTTTTTAAGAAAAGGGTGGAATCAAATGAAATATGTCTTTAACAGATGTGTTGTCAATGTGATGAGAGAATTACTTCATTTCAAATTGATTTATCACCACGCGGAAATAATATTACTGTTTAGATACTGAGACTTTTTTTTACTAATAAAAATGTGTTTTCTCAGTGGAAGACTTGCATAAAAAAGCGCTGGGAGAGCTTTAAACAACTTGGAAAAGCAAATGTGTTATGTTTGTTTGACCTGTACGTACACATTCACATTAGAACTAACCGAGCTAACGTGCATTGAAATGACAGAAAATAATTATTATTTTCATGAAGTTTGGGAAATAACTTTCAGTTATGTTAGTGTAGTACACGAGTTAACACAACGCGTTTACCAAATTATGATCGAAATAGTTCCCGTACACCTACTGTTCGTAGGTTATTTAGAGCTATCTACGTTTCCGTGAAATATTGGACAATACTGCTGGTAGGCAAATAACGAGGATTTATCGGCATTTTGAAATAAATTTGTATGAAGTTCCAGCCATTGTTTATTAAAATTTCCCGGTCGACTCGAAAAATATGCAATTTTGAAATATTGGCCAGTCGGAAATAGTTTTTTTTTATTTTTTTGAAGTACTGTGGAATGAAGCAACTCCGGACATTTTTAGTGATTTTTTTAATGTTTCTGGTAAACTAGCAGAGATTAAATATTTATTTAATAAATTTGATCCTTATATGTATAACTGTATTAACTTTATAAATAACATAAATACCGTATTAAATGTGGTGACCCCGGACAGCTTAGAAATTATCTCTGTAAAACAATAATTAAACAAGTTAGATCCGAACATAAAATTTCTTTGTAGCAAGCGTAACTGAATTTAATAATGAATTGGGCGTCAATATATGTGTGTGTTTGTACTAAATTTCAATTGTAACTTGTGTTTTATTATTGATTTCATTTATTTTATTCTACTTAATTACATTTTCAATTTGTGTTTTGTAATAATTTCAGTTATAATATATGTGTTAGAATAGGTTTTATTTAATTTCATTAGGGGTTAATATGTTTACAAACATATGACAATATGATTTGAAAATTTACCTGCTGTTTAGTTAAAAATATGCCAGTGGGGCATCTGAATTTTGAAAAGACTACGGTTTGGCTTGGCATAAAGAAGGCTGGGAAACACTGCTGTAAACCGTATTAAACTTCAGACGTCATGACTTCTGCAAACTGGCATTTCACATTCATGTTTTTATTGATTTATTAAAACAAATATGTACCTGAAAAAAGTGAAGAACGTGAAAAAAACAGACTTATTTCATAATTTATTGATAAGTAATTTTGAAATAGTGTCACGTGATTTTTTTGTTTTTATTTTCATGATTTAGGTTTTTCACCTCTATTTAAAAATTGATCTTGAATGTGCATTTACGCACATAATATTTTTCACTTGCACCTCTAATGGGTGATATCTTATTTAGAACCTCCCAGACGGTCTTTTCTAAATTTCCTGAAGAATAGAATTGATAAGGCCTTCCGCCAATTCTTGAAATGTCCGAAGTCACCCTACAAAAAATGATTTTCTTAAAACTATTAATAAAAAGATTACAAAAGTGTTTTAAAATAATCAATTATTAATATATATATTTATAAGTATATTTATATTTAAAAAAATATACTTATAAATATATATATATATACATATATACATATATATATATATATACATTAATAATTGATTATAATAAAGTGCGTTTATCCGAAGTGACCAGCCATGTAAGTAAATAAATAAGTTTCTCTGAATCTGTTTGTAAATAATTAAATTAGATGGAGCCTAGGAACTAAAAATGTACAGCACCCTTGATTTTTCACAAACAACGGCGCTTTACAAATCATACAATTGTTATTATTATTATTGACATTGACCTTCCCAGTAAATTAATTTAATATATAATAATCTCGATTAAAGTGATTTTTTTAAGAAAACTCAAGAAGACTGGCCATAAATTAACAACACAGGTACATCGGTCACTGACGTCAGCATTCAACTTCTAACTGATAACCGAGAACCCTTTATTCTCAAGTGTACGTGATGCATTTTCGGAGTCACTCGCCTGTCATTTTTCATTGGAAACGCAATACCACTGCCATAGGTCATCCTAAGTGATTCTCTACGTTTGGTGGTTTAGCAGGGGTGCCCGGGTTCATGTGGTCCGTGTGGGCAGAGAGAGACTGGTTGAGGGATTCCCTTTGACCTCCCCAGCAAGATTCTCTCGGAAAATCACCTTGCACCGCAGTGCAAGGGCTGGATTCATCCGTCCGTTACTCCCGGACACACTGAACCGCAGATTCTTACCGATTCGTGCCTTTTTCTTACCAAAACATCCCCTCCTTCCTTCTATAAAAAGACCATCCACACAGTATCGTCTAAGATGATATAGTCCATGAGAAAATCACCAACAATTTAAGTAAGGATGTCTAAGATTTAAACGTAATAAAAAAAATTTACCTTTTTAATTCAAGAAGGTGTAATTCTCTACACAGTAATTTCTTCCATTTGTTCTTTCGTTTGTATGTTATTCTGCCAGTGTAATATTGGTACCTACGAAAAATGCATCAGCAAAGGCTTTTACCTCTTACCGCTTACCTCTCTGCCAGTGAGGTCGTCAAACATTCGTCGTATTTATTACGTGTGTATTGGAAATTTCTTTGCATAACATTATCTCACTTAATAAAAAAAGGTTGTATGCATACATTAATTTTGAAGTGGTACATATTAAGGAGTAGTAAAAATACGAGGAAAGTTGAGACGCCCCCTCGCGTGCAGCGGAGAGCATTAGGGAAGTATATTTTCCAGTGAAAATCGCCACGTCCCGACTTGTGTCCAGTTATTTATGGGACATTAACATGAGTAAGTGGATTAAAAACAATTAATATTGAGGCACGTGTTAGGAATCCCTTATTTTAGAAGGTAAGTACGTAAACTTACACGAGAAAAAAATAAACTTTGAAATTATTTGCAGGTTTAATTTCTATCATCTATCTATGTCTGTTTATAAAAATAAGAAAGTCTGTGCACTTTGGTGGGCGGGCGGCTTGGCGGCCACGTGGCGGACACCAGGCGGGCGTTGTGGATTTGAAATCTACAGTTTAATTCCAAAATTGATGAAATGTTGTACACTTGGCCTTCAAACATAGAGGAAGGTCATTGTTTTCATGAAATTAAAAAAAAAACCTCTGTAAAAAGCCCGGCAACAGCTAGTCTATCTAGTGGTGGGCGGGCGGACACAGGGCAAGGGGTGTTTGTTTTGATTCCAAAATTGATGAAATTTTGCACACTTGACCTTTAAGAGGAAGGAAATTTGGAATGGAAATGTGGAAAAATAAATTTAGTTACTTTTTACAGAATCAACATTTAGAGCTCTTTAGATCACTTGGGTATAATTTAAATGGTTAAGTTAACCTTGAATGTCAAACTTTTATGAATTCACCTAGTGACAAGAATAAACATTTCTTTGTCTGCTGTTTTTGATTTTAAAATAGTTTTTCAATATTCTTTCTTTGAATGAGTTAAATTTAATTTAATTGTGTACATTATGTTTGAAATTGTTTCTCTAATGTAATATTTTATCTAAGCCATTAAAATTATCATAACATAAGAACTTCGGTTGTCTGTGAAATGCGAATTTTTCAAATAGGAATCAGTTGCGTGAATAACTCAGACAAGCTATTAAGTACCTAGCTGTGATAAAAAATAATTTATAAGTATTAATGCTTCATCCACATTCAAACATCAAATCATAAATATAAAAGTAGGCACACACCTCTTGCTTCATCGATTCCATCTTCATTCAAACATTTTTAACCATTAGTTTCGGGCAAAGTGGCGACACACAGTCAGCTTCATCCACATGCAAAAATACATATTTTAATATATTTGTTTGCACACACTCCTCGCCTCATCCACATTCAACAACAAATCATACATTCCTTTTTTTTACACTTTAGTTTAATCAAGTAATTTGCACCCATTAGTTGCCTTCAACGGGCAAAAAACTAGTAATATATTATTATTTCAAAAAATTAAACCAATTTGTCAATAATCAAACATTACAATCTATCTATCTATCCAGTAAAAATGATAATTAATGAACCATTTTCTTGTTTGAAAATTCTTCTAGGTTGCATTAAGTGAGGAAGATAACCGAGTGAAGGTTTTATCAATAGTACCGAGCGTCTATTCAATACGCCCAAACAGCACATAATATACAACATCTAAATTCTTGATGGCTTGTTTACCAATTAGATAATGTATACAGATCTACAGTTCGTATAGGTGATACAGGCGACAGGTAAACACTGCCTTGTACGTCCTTCGACTTATCGGCCGCTCATCTAAGGATCACCGGCTGATCTATTTAACCGCACCCGATGCTGCGGCTGTATTACCTGTGTACACTGTACAGTATACAAGAGGTCCTTGCCAGCCAGTTTACTTAGCCCTGTTTATTATTCAAGGGTCTATCAGCTCAGATAACGGCTAAGAATGGAGTGGGTCGCTTTTAGGAGGTATCGGTATGAGACACGTCACAGGTGAGTTGTTTTGAGTTCGAGATTATTTAATCACAAAAATTGTTGGGAGTAAATAAATATCCATTTAATTTCATTTTTCCTTTTTTTGGGGCTGATATGATTATAATTATTGGATAGCCAACGGTGGTCTGCTATATTAGTTGACTTAGAAGGGGTGTCCGGGTTGACAGGGTGAGGTTTACCCCAAGTCCTGGTGACGGATGCGTCTGCTCATTAACACTATTGCAGACCAGATTGGAGGCAGGTTGAGAGAGACCTCAGCCAGTCCCTTCGCCTTGGATGGCAGTGGGAGGGATGGATTCATATTCATATTCACTCTCCTAGACTCACCGACTCCAAGATTCCTACTGACACATCACACCTTTTTTTCCTTCCAGAACCTCTTTTACTTAATTTCCTTAAAATACCCTTCACTCAGTATCCTCAACGATGACGTACACCCCGAGGGAAATTATTTTCCTCATGGCCGCCTATTTGGAGCTATTCTAAAAAACGGAAATATTGTAGGTAGTATCTAAGAAATATTAGTTTTACGGACCATGTCCAATTCCAACACATTACAGATTACACGAATACGATACAAGGAGAAATGTTACAATACTGAATAATTTAAAAAAATAGTGATGTGCGAATGTGCCTAGTTTCGGTGCAATATTTCGGAAAAATAATCAATGTTTAGAATTATGGTGGTTAAATAATATGAAAGCAGAGGTTCCTCAACAAATTATTTGAATCCGCCTAATGCAGCATCTCTGCACGCTTTCGGGAACTGTTGGAGGAGTGGATATTCTTTTATACTTCTTTTTTCTTAAAAACGAAAAGTTTTACCGTGTTTTTTATCGAGGAGAGTCATAATTCTAAGCTTTCTCTAATACGGTTATCATATTGCATCAGATACGAGTGGATGATGACTTTTTCTTTTTTTCTGGTGCACTTTCCTGTCAGAAATTGGTAATGTAGGAGCAATCGGAGAAAACATAATCATTCAAAAGTAGCTAGCTACTATTTAAGATACTGTACAAGTCAATCCTTTCAAATATGGAAAAAAACGGTCAAGTTTTTCAAGATATTCGTATAGAAATAGGGTCCAACATCCCTTTCCTTTATATCAATATTCCGTTAAGCGGGTCCTTATCGCCCCCTCCCTCTAATGACCGCCCCACGTGTCGCCACGCACCGGAAAGGGAAATTGAAGTTTTTCTGCATCTGCTGCGCTGGCTAAACGCCCCGAGGCATTTTCATAAATCGCTAAACGGTTTCACAGATTCCAGCCGGATTCGTAGATTTTTTACAACTATTAAAGTAAGTGAAAGCTACGTTGCAAGTAATATGAGAGAAAATAAATGCAATTTATGAAATTATTCATTTTTACTGGCTTATTATTTTGTGGTTTCATGAAAAAAATAATGCATGTAGATCGATGAAGATAGTGAAGAAAGTAATTCAGAAATATTTATCGAAATGATTATTTATTTCAAAGGCGACTCATATTTGAAACATTTAATGACCAATTTTATTCAAATTAAATATGCAGTGGTGTACCGTACATCGACTATTCAGCATTGCAGTACTTAAAATTAAATTACATTGCACACATAAAAAAAAGGTTCTGGTTCGCCATCTTAAAATTCACGTTTCTAGTTTATTCAATAAAATATTGTGAAAATAACTTTTGCCTGTAGTGCATACATATTTATTTTATTTAGCCTACGAGAAAAAGTAAAATGCTTTAAAGTTTCGAAAACAGTTTCAAAAGTTTTGTTATTTTCGTTTAAAACTGGTTAATGTGCTAATGTTAAATTGTTTGTATAAATGGTAAAAGTATTTATCTGTGTATTATCCAAGGTTGATATTTTCAGTTGCGAACTTACCAAATACAAGAGGTCCATAAAAGAATATTTCTCTGATGGTTTGTGAATAATGTTTATGTCTCTATTGTTTATATCTCTATTATGATTTGATTTATATCTACAACCTCTAACCATGGCTATAAATGTATTGTTTTGTAAATTTTTTCGTTTTATATAATTTTTTGTTATTTATTACTTTTTTAATTAATATTCCTTTCTCACAAATTCAAATAACTTATTCCATATTATGCTGTCTCAGTTAAAAATACAAGGAGGAAATCCTTAATTGGTTTTATTTTACTATATAATACTTATGTACTAACTGATTAAATGTAAACTGTCGATATCCCTAAAATGAATAAATAAATAAGTAATTTTAATCATTTGATAAAGATAAAGCAAACGGATGGACTAGGAAGTGAAAAATGATAAAAGAATTAATATTTCTTAGCCCAGAGTAAGATAAGTAACAACCTTCCATGAACCTCTCATTGGATTTAAGAACCTTGGAGTTTCAAGGTACCAAATGAAATGTGAGTGGTTATTCAAATATTGAATGAAAACGTGGAAAGAGATTGAAGGAGAAGTATTTATTATCGCTTAAGAGCAAGGAAACGAAATCAGAGATGGAAACGATGGTTAGCCCAAGGCTTGGTCTGCGAGTAAAAGCATATTGATATTAAGGCAGCCATTTATAAATTATAACATGATTTATTTAACACGAATTTTGAAAAAGGTCAAAACTTGTATAGATATTATTTGTATTGTTTCAGCTAAAATGCTAAGCAAAATTGATAGCATAATAAAAATTCTAGTCACTTTTAATTTTGAAAAGTTTGGGTAGCCATGTTGAATTTCATCAAAATTACCTAAATACTAACCTAGGAGAAAAATAATGGAAGATATAGCATAGGGAGATTCTGCAGGTCATGGCTTAGAAACCTATGTATTTCCGCCGATCAGAGTTGTTACTGACTTCAATCCTGCAGATGAAGAGTGCTCT
Source organism: Hesperophylax consimilis (assembly GCF_061612785.1). Lineage (NCBI taxonomy): Eukaryota > Metazoa > Arthropoda > Insecta > Trichoptera > Limnephilidae > Hesperophylax > Hesperophylax consimilis. The sequence continues at coordinate 18,618,189 of NC_142840.1, read as the reverse complement.
GATTGTTGTCAACCTCCGGTAGTGGGAAACTTCAAAAAACAAACAAATTTCAAAAACGACAACTTTTGGACAAAGAAATTTCGTTTACTACGACATAAAACTTTACAACAAATTACAACTCTCCTACAAAAAACAAACTAAGGTCAAAATATTCAAAGCGTAAATAAAACAATGGATCTGGGACATATTGAGACAGGGAGAGACCAAATGCAGACTGATTGAAGTGAGATAGATAAATAGATTAAATTAGATTAGATTATATTCAAATTTTAATTTAATAAAATAAAATAAAAAATACTGAGTAAAATGTCTTCACCAGCACGGAAAATCCCGGTGGGGAAAACATTGTAAAATACAATTATGTTAAACAAATAATATATAAAAACAATAAAAATGTAAGCAGATGCTCGTTACGAAGTCCATTAAATTAATAACCTTTTTTCTTATGTATTATACTATATATCATACATATAGATAATGTCATGTATAATTGACTTCACTCAGTAAGATAGTAAGATTTTTTTGGTGGATATTGTTTGAAAAATTTCCACTTTAAATACGAGGTTACGAAATATTTATTATTTTTACTGGAGACTATATCGTTGACACTTTTCAACACGCTTAATTAAAAGATAATTAATTAATTTAGGAATGTGCTTTTAAATCCCCACAAAGGGTGAAGAATGGGCCAGTGCTTTTCGAGCAGCTCTCATTAAGGGTACAATCCATACAAAACGGGGCTGCCAGAGAACCTCGGACGAGAGAATTTGATTGGGTGGGAAAACGGACCCTTGGAAGGGTATGATTCAAGATATTCACCAGTGTAGAGTGTACGGCTCCAAAGGGCCGGCCCAAATAGCCAAGGGCCGGATGAGGGTTTACTTCAGGGTCAACAGGTCATGATAATTTGATTGACATTTGAATGTGCCGGTGAATAATACAGTCCGTTGTGCAGAATACTACTGACTCGTGACTTGTGGTTTCATGATTCGACGATATTTCATGACCTAGTTTGTTAATTTCAGTAACAAGAGGTAAAGGCGGCTTTTAGGAGGCATAAGCCTTATTAAATTAAAAAGGCCTAAGGAAACAATTACTAGTTACAGGTATTAAAAATGATTTTGTCCCTTTTGTTGTATTTTTGTTATTTCCCTTAGCAATTTTTTTGACATTTAAGATATTCAACTATAATAATTTTCACCCACTCAATCACTTTCTCCCCAGAAATTGGCCGAAAAGATGAACGCTTATCAAATCCCTCTTGACACAAACTCCTTTATTCATATTTTTACATACTTATTCTGTTATACTCGTAGCGTGCCTTACTTTAATTCCATTTACATTTTTTTCTCCATATTTGGATAATATTTTGCCAGGAATCACCGGTTAAAGTAAATTAAGTTCGTTCATCAACACCATATGTAATTTTATATTTTCCAATAGCGAGTGAGATTGTAAACAAAAAATATAATACAGTGTACGTACAAAAATAACTTATTTATTTTTCATCAAATGAATCTATGGTCCACTGAATTATTTCAATCAATTATACCGTTCAATATGCGCTGAAGGGCAAAAAAAATGATTTGGGCGCTGCTAGTTTGGATAAATGACGATGGGAGGAAATATTATTAATAAAACTTAATATTCTTCTGTATTAGGACTACTTTTAAAATTTACGGAAATCGATTTAAAAACGTATCTACCTACGTTTACGAGGAGCTTGAATGAAAAAATAATCAAAAGAATTGGTTTCACAATAGTTATATTTTCGGAATGTAACCTTATTGAGATGTTCACTTATTTTTATATCTTATCCGATTTTATGACCGGGTTAAATCTTCCCCATAGGAAAAACTAAACCCTTCCACACACTTTTCCACAAATGATCATATAGTCAATCAACATTATGCAAGTGCATTATATAAGCAAAATAAATACAAAACAATACAAGAACAATACGTCAACTCACCAGAGATCAAATGGGAAAATAATTTACCGACTCCAGATATTTTCATATCAGAGGGTTTGGCTCGGTAGAACTCCTAACAGGGCCTATAAATCCTACTGATCCCCCAAGATAAATATTTAAAAAATCTTTCGTTATCCTACATGTATTTAAAATGATTGATTTTATCATTTTTATATATAATTTTTTTGATAGATCTAATACGCCTAAATTTTTAATGAGAGAGGTAGGTATAATGCCAGTAGCCGAAATAACAAATGGTAATATTTTTATAGTCTGAGAATGCCAACTTCTTTTTATCTCATTTCCTAAATCTGTGTATTTTCTTATTTTTTCATTAACAAATTTTTGAATATTGCAGGAATTTGTAAATACAATTTTGCCTTTCTCTATATGGATCGTTCTACATTTCTCTAAACCAAAAGTCATTTTGATATCATCTGAAAAGTTTTTAACTACCTCGATCATTTTCTCTAAATTTTGTTCAGAATTCGAAAATAATTTTATATCATCCATAAATAATAAATGCAAAATTGTACTACCCTCCCTTGTATAACCCTTAATTTTTATTCCAAACTTGCTTTTAATTAAAATTTTAGATAGAGGATTCAATACTAAGCAAAACCAACAAAGGACTCAATGAGTCTCCTTGAAAAATCCCTCTTTTATTATTGATATTATTATTACCCGGTATAACTATTTTCTTATCTTTTAAATTGATAAGTAAATTGGTATTCCAAAAGGACATAATATTTTCCAAAAAGCTAATAATAATGGGATTAATTTTATATATATTTAATACTTTGATCAGCCATGAGTGCGGGACCTATCGAAAGCCTTCTGGTAGTCTATATAGCAAGTATGTAAATTACAATTTCGAGTTTGAATCTGTTTTAGAATTACAGATTCAATAACTAATTAATTTTGGTCTTTTCTACTTCTAATTTTTTAATGATTTGGGGTTAATTTTGTTGGGAGGTTGTGTGGGCCGGATCACTGCTTGACGTGTTTTGTCGACATTCTGGATTTTTTTTTGAATAACCATGCTAGATTATGTTCAATCGAGCTAAAAAAAATATCAGAATACACATTTCAATTAAAAGATCCAGTTTTCAATCTGGAATTATTATTTTGTATTCAATTAACATCTGAAAACGATGTGATCTCATAATATTTTAATCGAGTGTGATTATTTTTCTATCTGGGGTCCCTTTGGTCTCATCTGATTGGAAATATGTCAAAAGACGTGTTTTAGTTTTGGCTTCATAATGTAATAACTTAATTTGGTTTTGGATTATTGAATTATGGTAAAAATATTAATTTTTGCAAGTGATTTGGAGTGAACTCAAAAGATTTGATAAAGAAATCACACCAAGGAGATACTCACAGAGCCAAGATCTAATCTATTCACTTTGGTTTACATTTCACCATCAATGTGAAGAGGCAAGAAGAGGCATGAAGATATAAGAAGAAACTAGAAGTGCCGAGATGGGGCGGTAAGATGTAAGAAAGAATGTGCAAGAAGAGACAAGATGTACCAATAAGGGGCGAAAAGATGTAATAAGAGAAATGAAGAGCTAAGAAGAGACTACAAGAGACTAGGAGAGACGAAAAGTGGCAGTAAGAAGTAAGAAGTTCAAGAAAAGCCAAAACAAGACTAGCTGAGAAGAGGCGGGGAGCTGCTTAAAGAGGAGATAACAGGAATAAAGGGGTGAGAAGAGTGAAGAAGAGACTAGAAGAGACTCTGACCACGTGTTCCAAGTCCTAACACATCAGTGTCCCCTGGTGTACCGGTCGTTCCAGGACAGGAGTGTTCCTGGATGGGGTGGTAAAATCGTAACGATTTTGGGTTTATCTTGTGGACCTCATAATCCGAATGTCAAAAATCTTATTATTGGAAGTGAAAGTGAACACTTTGAAATAAAAAAAATGAAAAGTTACAAATGACAAAGTACCAAAAAAAAAATAATAATACATTCAAGCCCAGACCCTTTATAAATCAAGCCATACTATATTGCCAATTTAAGAACGTCAATAATTTAAATACTTTTTCATTCAAATATTATATTATAGGTAGCTAAAGGGTACCTATATACTTTGCTGCTTGCCCGAATTATTGTACACACAAGCAGTTGCACTTTTTAGTTACACTGTTATTAAATGATACTTAAATTAAGATAAGATAAGCTGAGCGCATTGAACATGAATAATTTCGACTACCGAAATGAGTCTTTAGTTTTTCAGTGAGTCATTTTTATAGTATTATTTTTTCAGAAAAATGCGTTTTTTTAAATGAAGATTTACAAGAAATCCGTGTGGCCAAACTGAAATTTTACAAAAAAAATTGAATTTTCGGAAAAAAATCGTTTTTACAAACTAAGAACTTTTTCACTCTCAAATATTACGAGCCGCCACTGGTGGCAATCTGTCAGGCGTAAAATTAAAACTACCTTGCAAAATCAATAAGAAAACTGTTAATTCTTGATTAGACTAAAATATTGGCGATAACAAAATTGAAGTATTTTTCATTAAAAAGCCGAGAGAAAAATCTCCGAATTTCAGCATGTTTTTGTGGGTTCAATGGCATCGATGAGAACTCTCCCCCCCTAGCCCTAGAAGATCTGCAAACGCCTAACAAATGACACGCTAGGAATATAAATGAGCCCAGGCTCGGCCACAAAGGCGAGGGTGGAGGTTCGACTCGTATTGGGACCCACAATGAAAACTGTCGAACAGCTGAAAGGTGAAAAACCCCTTTCTCGCGGTGGGAATGGAAGCTGGAATATATCATCTTGCACGTGGAGGGTCAAGGGAGTGGAAGGCTATTGATTTGTGCTAACTATGCGAGGTAAACATGCTTTTATAAAATATTTTTAAACGTACTTGTTTTGATCGATTTTATATTAGGCAGGTCTTTGTGAGACTTTTGAAATACAGCCTCTAACAAAACTGTACCCCGTTAAGTTTTTTTTACCTGTTATTACCAATTAGAATATACAGTATACTTTCGCAGACCCGTAAAAAATCAATTCTAATTTAAAGGCATTTAAAATAATTTTCTTTTAAGATATAATATACACGTAGAAAACATACTGATATGAAATACTGTTAATTTATTGAAAATGTGGTCTAATTGTTAAAAATGGGACTGCGGGCATATAACGAAACAATTGAAACAGTTCGTAACATGGAATCAGTCAAAAGCATATGTTTTATGCGGACGGCGGAGCACGTGTTCATACAAATACTGATATTGATACAGATATACTTATATTGTAGCATGCCGTCATGATATCTATACGGAAAAAAATACGTGTTCTCGATATATTCTGAATGACCAATATTTTATCAGGAACTTAGCATGCTGCCACCTTTTTAACAGGATCTTTTCCAATCGGTTACAATTTTGAAAACGACAGTTACAGATAATTACATACCCAACAGAAATTAATTTTTTTCTCTGCGTCATAACATTACAACATAGATGATGGAATAACAAGAGAGCTCATCAATTCTATTTTTATTTTTGATAATTTTATCTGTTTGCTAAATTAGTACTGGTGTGATTAATCTGTCACCTTGAAATCTGAATTGCAATGGTAAAATTCAACACAATTCATAAATTATTAATTTCACTTAAGCAGACACCTATAATCCACGAAAGTTCACACAATTCATCACGATTCCGTACAAATTCAGTTTTACAAATTCCACTTTCTAAAGTGAATCAGAAAAACTACGAAGCATCCAAAAACATGTCTTCAGCTACATAGCGCATAGATAAAACCATAGAAAGCGTGGACCATTAGTATACGCAGGTTTTTGTTCACAATTAAAATCCTTAAACAATAGCAAAAGGATTTAACAAAGGTAGGTATAGAAATTTGCTTTATTTTAAAGTTTAAAGACTAATACGATGTTCAAAAACCGCCTGCATTATGTAGATTCAGCGAATTAATTCATAGACGGTTCGCCCGCCAGCTAGCGCCCTTACGTAAACATTTTTTAGCACGGGTAGGTTTTATTCAAGGAATATTATATTACAATGACGGTGCTTTTGCCAGTGCCTTTGTAATACCTCCAAATAACTAATATAATATATTCTTCATTGTCTTTCATTTTTCGATTAAAACAGCTTTTCCAAACTATTCCTACGAATAATTTTTATCCTACTTTAATGGTTGGTACGTGACCATTTTTGTGGTCAGCCGATTGACTTTAAACCAAGAGATGTTTGAATCTAAATTTAGCGCGAGCAAGAATAAATACAATATTATTATTATTTCTCTTTAACGGTGAGCAGACACTTTCTAGAAGTATGTTCCGTATGTGCCGATTGGAAAGAAAACTGTCATGGTAAATTTTACAAAGCATATTTACACTAAGACTTTTATGGTTAATGAAAATGATTATTTTTAATGGAAAATTAATATTGCCGTAATAGATTCACATCTTTACGGGACGTGTTTGCCTGTACAAGAAAAGACTGTAAATAATAAGCACCGGCACACATCAGTTCTCAACGTGGGTAATGATAAATTTGGTGACTTAACAGGGATGGTCGGTTTCAAGGGGTGAGGATTTTCTAGATCATTGCAGCGGATGCGTCTGCTTAACTACTGCGCCTATCGACCTAGCGCCTATCGCCTAGCGCCTACCTCGACCCATCGCCTTGGAGGGATGGATTTACAGGTCCGTCACTCCTGGAAACACTGATCCTAGCTTCCTACACACTTCTCATATATTTTTCCTTCCCAGAAGTTCCTCTCCTTAAAAAGATCTTCCATACAGCTTCCCCTAAGATGAAATGGGCCCTGAGGCTAATGTAAAAAATAGAATTTAACGATAAAAACTGTGTGTGCTAGAGGGCCTGATGAACGAACGCTATCCAAAACAGAAACGTTGCTTGACATGGCTATTGCTATGTTTAATGACAAGTTCCGATTAGTCAGGCCCTTCACAATCTTTCTTCTTCTGCTAGATCTGAAAAGTTGAGACTCGTGTGCGGTGCCACAAGAAAAAAGAAAGCTTTGTGTATTTTTCCTTTACTGATCTCTCTCTCTTTCTCTCTCTCTATCTCTCTCTCTCTTATGTACCTATTCCAACAAAGGCCCATATCAGAGACCTTCAATTATCCATCAAAGCCATTTCCTATCTCTCAAACCACACAGATACACAATGAAGCGTAGACAGTAGACACTCGCCTCTCTATGTACGCTGTGTTCTGGTGTTTGGCGGTCGTTATAATACCCCATACCTGCTGTCTATCAGGAAAACAGTCACACGGGTCTACGGCATTTGCCGAACGTATTGGGCAAATATCACCGGTGATACCTACATTTAACATTACCTACCGAGCAAATAAGGCGAGGGAGGATGATTGATTAGCGCGCATATTAACATGTTCCCCCGTTCACGTTTGATCTAATTTATTGACTTGTATTGATTGACTCAACTATTTGTTTTCGATTCCTGGGAATTGGTACGATATCCAATTGATATATTGAACGTTAAACAAACAGAAACATTAAACTGAAACGTCATGTGTTTATATTAAACATTGCTTTCCCGATACAAATAAATAAACCATGATTAAACCCGATCCATTATTCCGTGAAAATATTGAATTAACTTTCAAACTGAATACATGGAGAATACATTATTTAATCTGTAGGTATATTGAATTTTTCATTATTTCTTTTGAAATTGATCAAAAATTAAAATCCAAAGCTGTTTGAAGCAGTGTCTAAATAAAATACCTCTCTTTATTTTCTATTCAATGGTTTGAAGGCAGTGGGACTGTGGCATATATAATAGGTTATTTCGTGAGACTGAAGGAAGTGAAGGTGAATTACTTGAGCTATAAGAAGGTTGTACTTGCTTATTAAGATCTGGTCACTGAACACCGTCAAGGCCATTTCAAGGAACGTTTCTAGGGAACTTCAAGGGAGATTATCTATCATTCTGATTTAACAGATAATCAATTTCTCTGGCCTGCCCGAGGCCCAGCTTCTGACTCCAAACTAAACGGTAAGTCATTCAAAGAATGTGGAACCATTGCGTTGAAAGCTCCGAGGTACAGGAGTCGAAGGATCTTATGTAATTTGTAGCGACCGAAACAAGATTTTCAGCCGAAACCAAAACCGAATTTCGGCATCTGTTTTAGTCTATCTGTTCTGGCCGAAACTGAAATATATTAAAATTTTGTAAAAATTTAAAAACTTTTTTTGAAATCACTTAATTCCTTGAAATTAGTCATTTTTATTGTTTAACTTTTAAGCTTTAGTAAATTTAGTGTTAAATAAAATAAAATACGCCATTTTTGTGATTAAATTGGTTTACTTTCAGAGCTTTTTGGTTGTGTAACAGTTTTTCAATGTACATCGCTTAAGATACTTCAAAATTATAGGAATTACAAAAATACAAAAGATCTTGGAGCTACTAACTATAGTAACCCAATCAATTTGGTCTTTATTAGTAATAATACTACAATTAGTCATTATTATTAAAATGACGAACTTTTACAAAAATAAATAATATACCGATAAATAGTAATTTTATTTGGAAATAAAATTAGCCTGCAGCCATAATAAAAAAAATGGGGTTTTATTCCGGGTGAATCTTTATTTGAATGTTGTTTTGTTTTCAATAAATATCTAAAGATTTAGATCTTCTTCTATGCGGGTACCTATGACAGTGCAGTGCACCTGACAGGGGCAAAGATTTTCATATTATATGCGTATAATAACATTCTGTAGTGGTGAAATATTTTCTAATGTCATTAAAAATAATATTTAAGATATAAGTTAAATAATAATGGTCCCAACAATGATCTTTGGGGTACTCCCGATGGTACGGTTATCCATTTACATTTATAGCCACAGATAACAACTACTTGGCTGCAATTTGCTGTATAGGTCGAGTGACTTCTGAAGAGGTATTCGTGTACGCCGATTTGTGAAAGTTTGATCGTAGATATATTATTAACTTTTACTATTTAGTTTGATTTCAGATGCGTTGCAGTCTATTTAAATCGGATCTACCTGAATGCGCAGGTCCATTTTGTCTTGTAAGACTTCGTGAGCGTCGTTAGTTAGTGGTAGTAGTTTTGAACTTTGAACTTCTACACTAAAGCTTTTAAAATAATTGTTATGCATACACAGTATACATACGCGACCGAGTAAAGCAGAACTTGATCCGACACATCACGAACGTATATTTTGAGTTGACGTTTCACATTTTTGAATTTCTGAAATTATTGATTGAAACTTGTTGAAAACTTGAAAACGACTCCGAAACTCTCGATCGCTAGAAAATTGGCGACAAACGTTCACTTTCAAATCGGTATTATAGATCGCACTTCTAGGAGATATCTGTCCCGTAGTCCATGATAATATTGTAACTAACTTTCAATATGTATGTTACGCATTTAATATTTTTATCTTTCCTGATACCAGAAACTTTGAACCCCATGGACTAATAAAAAGCAGCCGCTGCGATGCGCTGCACCCGGTCTAAATAGAAGTATATACCTATCTACTGTTATTCAGTATCACCCTTCTGAACTTTGCCCATTTAGACTGAAAACTTTGCATTATAATGCCTGTAGACAGATTTTATAGACATGTACAAAGAAATTGCAGAAGACTTCTGTTAAAATACACTGATTAAAAAACAGCATTTTACAAAACTTGGATAGTACATATTAAGTTATATTTAGAGTTTGCAAAAAAAAAAATAGAATTTGTTTGAAAAAATTTCCTCTTTCTCTTCCATTTAGTTTTAATTGTGATTCAATTTGTAATAAATAACTTCTTTAAAAAAATAACTCAAAAAAAAACTCCTTTCCATGTAATTTATCGCTTATAAAGCGTTTAAAAACAATAAGTTTCTTCCGTGCCTCCGTGGTCGAGGGGTTAAGGCTCACGACTGCGAATCCGGATATCGCGGTTTCAAATCCTGGCGTGCGCAAGTAAATTTTAGTTAATTATTTTTTCTTGTTACACAGTTAATTCATTTAAAATAAAAAAAATATTGATGAAGTATATTTGCGGCACTTTCAAAAATCTCTATCTTTATGGCGGAAGTCTGCATTAAAAGTTGAAAAATTGCTCGAAATGGCTTTATTCGTGTTTGGTGACTAGATTTGAAAAGCATCACATCTTCTTCCAATCCCCAGTACAGCTCAGTCTCACAAAATACCCCAATTGGGGATGCCACAGTCTCACAGTTGGGGCAGTTGCGACTCTTGTGCGGTATTCACATAAAGTATACAAATAAAACCGTTTTAAAAAACTTAGGTTATGAATTTTTTGGAAGGTGTTACTAATTTATCAACACTGTGCATCAAAATAATGTGGAAAAAAGCTGTTTGTCCAGAGACATCATTTTCATTTGACCCATTTAAAACAACTTAAGCTAATTCCTTTGGAACACCTAAATGAAATTTTACCTAGCTATCATTACATGACACGAAAACTGAAATAATGTTACAATATATTTAATATGAATAACAAACAATAATATAAATAACGATTTTATATTTAAATGAAATGTAGCGGAGTTTCCTCGTGTTGTATAATAGTTAAGTTCTAATACATCTGACGAGATAATATCAGACTTTGTATGCTCAGAGCTATTGTGAAGTACCAACGTTTTGAATGCCTCACTCAAAGTTCAGGAACAAACGAGCTCCAGTTATTAGCCGACGTCGAGGTTAATCAGTTATTCTAATTAGATGTACAGGTGGTGCTTTACAAAGCTTATTGCAATTGTAGAGCGATGCGGGATGCTGAATTAAGGCGTAATGTCTGGCTGAAATGCTGTTCTCTTTATCTAAACTGGGTACTTTATTCAGGTGAGTAACCACTATATTATTCTCGTTTCCTGGAATGATTTCATTTCGGTTCTGACAGCATTGCTAGGAGGATGATACTTCATGTAGGATGGAAGGGATTCCAATAATGACATTTAACTTTTGATCCGAATATTTGATTGATAATTAGTATTTTAATTGATAATGTTCAATGAGTGACAAATGATATTTGAAGATAGGTAATTATAATGAAGAATGAGTATCGTATCTTATATAATAATGAAAGGTGCTGATCTAACGACTACAATTTGATTTTGGTAAAATAGAGAACCTATGAATTTAAAATTTGCTAATTACGAATTTTTTGCAGATGTGTTGATGAATGTATTTTGTTTTGATCGCATCGGGGATTCAGCAAATGATCTCATTTTATTTTGTAACAACGCCAGGGTCTCTCAGATAAACTTTACTAAGTTTTGATAGCTAATGAGTAATTTGTTTATACAATTAGCTTTTACGAACAGTGTGGGATAATAAAGTTGTCACTTTGAATTCCGCAGTGTTAGAGTGAGACGTTAACAGGCAAAGGTTTATATACAGTAGTGCCTGCAGCGTAATTGCTCTCCATTTTTTAATTCCGGGTAGACGTTATTCACCGCAATTTAAATTGTTACTTGTAACTTTAATAGCGTATTTAAATAAATCATTATCGTGTAGAGAACCCTATTCATAAATCCTAAAAAAATATCTTTCAAATAACAAATAATGATAGTAAACTTGCGCAAAAGTATTGAAAAATTCGATTGGCTAGAAAACCACGTTTTCGAAGGATTCACACTCTTAATTATTTATCACCGCATGAAAGTGCGAAACCTTTCCGATCAGGCAATAAGTAAAAGTGTTTCCTTATTCAAAAGTTTTGTTTGAATCATCATTTTTGGCTGTTTATTTGTTTTTGTTGTTTTAAATTTTTTTAAAGAAAGACAAATATACCTGGCTTAGGAATGGCCCGACAATATTTGAAAAACTACGACTACCACCAAAATAAGTGGAAAATGTTGCTTGTGTCGTATTGGGGACTTTGAACTGCCGAGGAATTAAAATAACGACGCCTGGGTGGGAACTCAGCAACGGACTGTAAAGAATAAATGCAGGATATGTTCACTATCTGTTACGATAAAATATTATATAATTCATAAAGTAACTAATTACAAGATTAGGAGAAACAATGCAGAGTGTTCTGGTTGCAGGAGACACAATAGACATGACAATGTATGTTGCCTCTGCGGTACATACTGTAACTTGTCCTCTATTGTTGCCCCGAATAGGTCCAGATGCAGTGTATTATTATGCTACAGCTTCAACGACTAGTTACTCGTACCTACCCTGACTATTCATGGACGAACAGGGGTGGGATTATATTGGCAAAGTAACCATCAATATCATTCCATGTATAGTAACATAGATTTACATGGAACAATATATATTATGTATGAATCCAGTGATCGTCAACAACTCTTCTCAAATTATCTTTATCGACGAAAACTTTTAAATTAAGTTTTCCCAGAAAGGTTTCGATATTACGTTATTGTATTTTTTAGTTTCATTCTCATGAATGTAGGTTTTATTGCAATACAAATAGATGAATAAATTAAAATACTTGCCGAAGTAATTTAATTTTGTTTTCTTTTGTTTCTCCATTTTAAGTTATTTTCGGTTTTACTTATTTATGTCCCTTAACGAGAATTTTACGGGTACATTTACATAGTTTATATAATATACTCTTAACAGTACTGCGGATAAGTACGCTTAAATATTTTTTTTAAATATTGTAAAAGACAGACAAATAAAATTTTATAGGATCATGTAAGGAAGTAATGTAAAGTTATCAATACAAATTGACAGCTTCTGCCATCGAACCACCGCTCTTTTGTACTCATAGAATAATATTACCTACTTTCAACCAAAACCTGAAAATAAATGCATACATTTTAGCTATTGTTATATATTATATCATGTATCTATACTATCATATATTTCAATCAATACTAATCTAACCTAGTCTACCTATAAGTTTTGCATGTACTTGTATCTCTAACTTTTTATATCCATCTAGAGTTTCTGCTAATTGTATATTTTCTGATGTCACTGTTTATAATTTACTGTATATGGTGTATTTTATACCGTTGATATTAAAACAAATTACATGTTTCACCAAATAAATCAGGTCCACGAGACGAAAAACAATTAATTAAACTCAGCTTAAATTGAAATATGGATGATCAACAACAACATCGGAGGATAACTTTACAATTTTTATTAATTCTAATAATTTATTAATATTGCGAGTTGAAGAAGAATTGATTTTTTTTGAAGACTGATTTTGATAATGGAGCCATATAGGCGGAATGTCTATCAAAACAGTTTAAGTAAGAAGAAAGTCGCAAAATTAAGGGCTGAATATTGTACTAAAATAGATATTCCTGGTGCGGTACCTGTAGCAATCAGCCAGATTCTTCGAATTTCAATCAGCCATCAATAGGACAAGGTCTTTCCACAGTTGCTGTACCTACATAATGCAGGTGGGGCTTTATTGAGTCAGCGATGTGTGAATGCGGTGCAGTGCAGATCACCGAAAATGTGGCCAACGAATGCCCGCTGAATTCACTCCCCTGCGGGAATAATGAGGCCCATAAGGCCTGAATCCATATACTGACTCACTGACCTAGATGTTCCCCTCTGACCCCCCACAACACAAACAAAGAAAAAGAAAAAAAAGGAATAATCTATAGTTAAATTCATAAATAAAATATCTAAAACTATTATGAAATAAATTAATACTGAAAATATGAACAGAATACTAAAAGATTTTTTTTAATAAACATAAAAAAATGCATTCATGGATTTTGTTGAAATGTGGTTGATAATATTAATAATAACAGTTGGATAAATTGCATAGCGCCGTTTTAATAAAAAAAAAATCAGCTCAATGGGCGATGTTGTATAATAGGTTGGACATAAAGTGGTGAGTGAAAAGTGAAAATTTACCGAAAATATTGTAAAATTTAATTGAAAATAAACATAGTTTGATAAAAAATACCACATAACACAGTAAAACTTTTCAGTACACTTCGCAAATTGCACTGATTTTCCGTTTGCTGCTAACTGTCATAGATTAAATCCTATATATTGACTTTGCTGGCCACAGCGTGAATTTTAACTTAATAATATTAATACAGTTTGGAGATCCTGGCATTATCCATCGCATATCGCACATCCCCCGTCGGAATTAAGCTAATTGATATATTATGAGTGCGTTTACCATAGTCCATTGACTTAGTTGATTGTTAATTATTACCGTTAAGTATGTATGGAGTACGTACATCTGGTGTGGGAGGGGTTGGAGGTTATTACCAGTATTGTGTAATCCGAGGAGGCTATTGATAACATAATATTGAACATTGACCTGAAACTAAACTTGATGTATGCACACATATATATATATATATATATATATATATATATATATATATATATATATATATATATATGTGTGTGTGTGTGCATACATTTGTAGAGTCATAATTAAGTAGATCATCACAGAAGGACCTATCTAATATCTACGAGTAAGTAAATCGAGAGTATTTTTAGGCTTATTTAAAGCTTAATTTTAAAGCTTATTTAACGAAAATAAATTAGTTAAAAAGCGCAGATCAAATAAGTATAGTTGGAAAATACGATCAATACAACATTGGTGGTTGTGGAAAGCCTCATTATTTATTTATTATTAACGCCCCTTTTCGGGCCTTTTACACGAGAATATTAAGAAATATACATTATTTATTGTACATAACTGAATTGCTTCATTAACAACATTTAATATTTGTTTAAAGATAAATTGAAGATGTCCACTGACTTGGTATAGTTGTTTCCTTCCATTAGTATTCTGGGCAAAGAGGAATACATATGGTAGTTAGTCCCAGAATTTCTGCACTGAAATAAATCCTGACTTCTAGTATTATGTTGTGAAATCTGAAAGTTTATCAATTCTAGCAATACCGGACTATTAATTAAATCATTTATTATTTTATATAGAAATATAAAGTCAGTAAAAATTCTTCTGTCTTACAATTTGAGAATATTCACATATTTAACAGAGTGTTGTAGTTCAAAATAATTGCTGGAATACCCATTTTAAAATTTATAAAACGTAAGAATTTGTTTTGTATTCTTTCAACAGCTTGTACGTATTTATTATAATGTGGGTTCCAAATAGGAGAATTGTGCTCAAGTTGACTTCTTACATAGGCAAAATATAGCAATTTAATACACTTTATATTGTTAAATTTCTGAAAAAAATATTTAAAAGATGCATTGAATATAATTGTTCACAAAAGTTTTCTTTAAATGTTGACACTGTATAAAATTGATGGGGGTGAATATATTGAAACAAAAGATTTGTCTTTTTTATAACTTTCGTCAAAAGTTGCCTATGGTAAAAAAACATAAGTAAACACAAAGGAATTATTATTCAATATTTTTAAGGTGACATATTGTAATATATGTAATAATTAAAGACAATATTTACAATTCTCAAACGAAAAATGAGAAATAAAAAATACGGAAAAAGATTCAGTCGCATCTAGAAATTAAACCCAAGACTGAGCTAATTCAACCATATCATAGTGTAATTCGGGTTAAAATTTTGCAATCATAAAGATAGCAGCCAATCGTTAAGAAAATTAAGGTAAATTTGGTAATATCTCTCAGTCAAAGTATAATACAGTTAAAAATAACGTAAGTTGATATTGTCGAATCAGCTCAGTAGTCGGAGCATTTCCCGGGCAAGGGAGAGGTCCTGGATTTAATTCATAGATGCAAATGAATCTTTTTCTATCTCTTCTATTTCATATTTTTGTTTGGAGTGATTAATATTGTCTTCAATGATTAAATATTATCATCATTATACGAGATTATCAGCAATGTTAACGTAAGTTTTGGAGCCGTCTATCTTTACCTTGTCTCCTACAAAAAATGTATACATAATTTCAATAGTACCATTTCATGGCTACAATAACTACAACCAGTTATGATTTGAGATTTTCACGGCTGACAGTATTTTCGTGATTTATTTCTGGGGTATTATGCCGTATTGCACGCCTAATGATAGAGGAAAATTAAATCAAGATAACCCATTCATTTCAATAGAGTCAACAGGGCTAAGCTTAATAATTAATATCTGGTAACTTATTATCTGGTACATGACGGTTATACCAAATATCTGGTAACTTATTATCTGGTACATGACGGTTATACCAAATATCTGGTAACTGATTATCTGGTACATGACGGTTATACCGAATATCTGGTAACTGATTATCTGGTACATGACGGTTATACCAAATATCTGGTAACTTGTTATCTACATGACGGTTATACCAAATATCTGGTAACTTATTATCTGGTACATGACAGTTATACCAAAACTAAATGCCGAAAACCATATTATTAATTGAACTAATTATAATACTGAAGTATCGGCCCTAAAATGATTAACGCGCGCAACACGGTACCACTTATACAAACATTTAAAAAATATATTTATAAAAAATTCATTGTTTTACAATTGACATATTAATTATTTCACACAATGTTATACATACGATATACTACCATAATAATGCTAGGAAAACAAATACACAATTCATCACAATCTATCCGTTCACCACATTATTTGTCTTGATGATGGATACTGCACCGCTGCCTGTAGAAAAATGAAGCACAACACGGCATTATATCCCAAAAATAAATTACAATGACACTACGACCATATCGTCATTATTTATTTATTCTCGAATTTGCAATATCCTTTCTGGTGCTGAAATTGTTGAAACATCAACAATTTAATACTATAAAATAAAAATAACACAGAGAGGTTAGCCGACGGATCACTTTAATCGAAATTACATACATAAAAAGAAATATATCAACGTAATAAAGGTATATTATGCCTCTGTCCCATTTTAGCATACTCTAAAAGCATCAATAATATCTTGGATTTGAAATTGATGATAATCTCCGATGTAACTCACACATTGACGTAATTACAGTAAAAATCACCACGTAAATCAACTTCTTTAGAAACATCCATAAATTTCTCAACATAAATGACATTAAAAAGTATAGTACGCTTTGTGTCAATCACACAGAGTACGGGATAACTTGATAGTGGTCTGCCTTGAGCACAAAACAGAGCGCCACAACATAGCCCAAAATGAGTATTAAAGATAATTCTTATAAAATACTCCACTGACCAACATAAACACTCAACCAGGGCAATAAACCAAAATATTCTGCTTACTCCCAGTTTGAATACATCCTTTGAACAGAGAAATAATATTTGTTTTTGGAATGAATTAATAAGTAAAACCTCAAATTGTGATATTTAATTCCTGAAGACAATATCAGCGAATAAACGAAAATTTGAGACAGAAAAATCAGAAAAAAAACACGTTCTCATCTAAGACATGAACCCGGACCCTCGCCTTGCCGGGGCGCTGCTCTACCAACTGAGCTAATGGAACCCTATCTCCTTCGTTCATATTTAACTGTATCATATTTCGAATAAGAACTACCAATATTTTCTTCATTTTCTCACCGCACATTTTTATTGGCTGCTATCTTTATGTATGGTCGCAAGATTCAACCTGAATTAAATGCAATCTAGACAGTGTCTTGGATAAACATATTCTATTTAAATTTCAATGCGCAACATCTATTGACTTTTTTGCAAAACCTAGGATGAATAATTAATTTTTGAAATAACTTAATGAATAAAACCCAAAAATGTAATACCTAATTATTGAAGACAAATAAAAAATTCAATGCTATAAAACTATATAATGCTCTAAAACCAAAACCAATAAAAAATAACGGAAATTTAATACGTTGAAAATTAATATAAAAAGCATGGCTGAGAGAACAAAGTGATAACCAATTTGCAAGAATTATGAAGACAATGATAACTAGAAAGTAAATACAAAAATCTAAACAGGTAACACTGAAAACCTTTTTTTTTTTTTTTTTACAGTGAATACCTCACAAGAGTCCCAACTGCTCCCGTCTGGAGCCAGTGGGACTATGGCATCCCCAATTGGGGGATGTTGTGAGGCTGAAGGTAAGTGGGGAAGGGAAAGAGGAAGGTGGGGAAGTACCTGGCTATTCAGATCTAGTCACTAAACACGGCTAAAGCCATTTGGAGCAACGTTTCAATTCTGAATGGTGGTCTTACACCAGGGCGATACTGGTAGTATCTTCCACTCTGGAACGTGCCGCAAATATACTATATATTATTTTAATTAATTAATTGTGAAATAACACAAATTAATCAAATAAAATTTATTTGCGCACGCCGGGTTCGAACCCGCGACCTTCGGAATGGCAGTCCAATGCGTTACCACTAGACTATGCCGGCCGTCAATGTAGGGGTAGTGAGGGGTCTGTGAAAACCAAAGATATTATAATACTTTATTATCTTTGGTGAAAATTATGAATTTATACTTGTATTATGCATTAGAATTACATCATGTACAAACTTTGCTAAAGAAACTAATTAAAATGTGAAACGATCGCAGCTTTAAACAACATGCCTTAAAAATATAATATAGAGCGAAGTTGCTCATCTAAAATTTGACCCAAATATTTTCCAAATTTCCACCGATGAAGAGATGAGCCAAGTACAAGTACCATTATCCCAATCAGGTACTCCCACAGAGGCTCCTACGAGAGTGGTCATGATTCCCCTGCTAACTCTGTACTAACCAGGGCCCAGACCTACCCCCGAGGTCCTTCACATCCCTTTGATTTATTATTTTTAAGGACCCATTGAAAACCGGTACTGACGGGAGCGGAAAAATATTAAGCTTTTGAAATCGAATGGGCAAATTTTTTGTTAGTAGGAAAAAATGGTGTAGACCATCAAAACCAAACGTTTAAAAAATATCTGCTAAAACTCCACGATTAGTGACGACAAGCTTTTGCGGCATTTCATTCACAATTGAAAATGTTGAAGCTTTCAATGCTAATTCCATCATGAGCTATGGAGATTTTAAATATTGTTTTAACTATAAAAATAAGGCATGACACCAGGTTGTTTGTTTCATTTTATAAATCCATGCCTCAAATTCAGTGTCCACTGAGAAAAGTGGACACTGAAAAAACTGATCCAAAATATTAAAAACTTAATAAATTAATTGGTAGGTTTCCTGTTAAACTTTTAGTAAGATAGGAATTTGTTATCACGATGTCGGAACATGAGTTAAATATGTATCATATAAAAGTCCATCAGGGCGTTAATTAATAAATAAATCAAAATAAAAATATTTTCGTTATTATATACTATTAAGACATGGTACTGGTGGATGAACACGTGTTTCGATATATTTTATAAGAGATTTTTATCAAATCAGCAATACTCATAGTTTTCCGCGTGGCGATTGTTTGCTTGGAATATAGTAAAATTACCGTTGTTGTGTATAAAATAATAATTTGTGTAGGTAGAGTTTTAGGGTAAAATGTTATTATCTACGCGTTCGTAGACGGCGTTAATTTAATTACTTTAGGAAAAAACACTTTTGATAGTCACGCTTTAATTAATATATTATGATGATTTTTTTGTTTGCCCACGTATGTACCTAATATGAATATAAATAAATAGTTTTGTTGGTATGAAACTATATGAAATTCTTTCAATAGAGGCATCCGAATACAATATTGGATTTGTATGCCTCTCTAGAAGGAATTGAGTTTTTATACGGACACAACTATTCATGTTCCGCGTGTAGATTTGCAAACAAACAATTATTCATCTTAAAAAATGAACTATGAAAATGTTGAAGCTTTCAATGCTAATTCCATCATGAGCTATGGAGATTTTAAATATTGTTTTAACTATAAAAATAAGGCATGACACCAGGTTGTTTGTTTCATTTTATAAATCCATTCCTCAAATTCAGTGTCCACTGAGAAAAGTGGACACTGAAAAAACTGATCCAAAATATTAAAAACTTAATAAATTAATTGGTAGGTTTCCTGTTAAACTTTTAGTAAGATAGGAATTTGCTATCACGATGTCGGAACATGAGTTAAATATGTATCATATAAAAGTCCATCAGGGCGTTAATTAATAAATAAATAAAAATAAAAAATATTTTCGTTATTATATACTATTAAGACATGGTACTGGTGGATGAACACGTGTTTCGATATATTTTATAAGAGATTTTTATCAAATCAGCAATACTCATAGTTTTCCGCGTGGCGATTGTTTGCTTGGAATATAGTAAAATTACCGTTGTTGTGTATAAAATAATAATTTGTGTAGGTAGAGTTTTAGGGTAAAATGTTATTATCTACGCGTTCGTAGACGGCGTTAATTTAATTACTTTAGGAAAAAACACTTTTGATAGTCACGCTTTAATTAATATATTATGATGATTTTTTTGTTTGCCCACGTATGTACCTAATATGAATATAAATAAATAGTTTTGTTGGTATGAAACTATATGAAATTCTTTCAATAGAGGCATCCGAATACAATATTGGATTTGTATGCCTCTCTAGAAGGAATTGAGTTTTTATACGGACACAACTATTCATGTTCCGCGTGTAGATTTGCAAACAAACAATTATTCATCTTAAAAAATGAACTATGAAAATGTTGAAGCTTTCAATGCTAATTCCATCATGAGCTATGGAGATTTTAAATATTGTTTTAACTATAAAAATAAGGCATGACACCAGGTTGTTTGTTTCATTTTATAAATCCATTCCTCAAATTCAGTGTCCACTGAGAAAAGTGGACACTGAAAAAACTGATCCAAAATATTAAAAACTTAATAAATTAATTGGTAGGTTTCCTGTTAAACTTTTAGTAAGATAGGAATTTGCTATCACGATGTCGGAACATGAGTTAAATATGTATCATATAAAAGTCCATCAGGGCGTTAATTAATAAATAAATAAAAATAAAAAATATTTTCGTTATTATATACTATTAAGACATGGTACTGGTGGATGAACACGTGTTTCGATATATTTTATAAGAGATTTTTATCAAATCAGCAATACTCATAGTTTTCCGCGTGGCGATTGTTTGCTTGGAATATAGTAAAATTACCGTTGTTGTGTATAAAATAATAATTTGTGTAGGTAGAGTTTTAGGGTAAAATGTTATTATCTACGCGTTCGTAGACGGCGTTAATTTAATTACTTTAGGAAAAAACACTTTTGATAGTCACGCTTTAATTAATATATTATGATGATTTTTTTGTTTGCCCACGTATGTACCTAATATGAATATAAATAAATAGTTTTGTTGGTATGAAACTATATGAAATTCTTTCAATAGAGGCATCCGAATACAATATTGGATTTGTATGCCTCTCTAGAAGGAATTGAGTTTTTATACGGACACAACTATTCATGTTCCGCGTGTAGATTTGCAAACAAACAATTATTCATCTTAAAAAATGAACTATGAACGTAGATGTAGATTATAACGTACGTTTCCTTTAACCTTAAGGCGAAGTTTAATGCTAAATCACTATTTTGATTAATCTCTATAACGAATTAGTGTACATTATGAATACCAAAAAATATGCTTTTGAAATTTAAGTTTTTTCTATCGTTTCGCTTGAGTAGAATACAAATAAAAAAATAAATACTTAACTTAATTCAATAAAAAATATAGATGTAAACCACTAAACATATTTTTTTCCATATAAATGTATGAACAGGTTAAGGTAACAACTTGAAAAAATACAGTATTATAACTAAGATTATCTGTGACAGTTTCACTTGATTTACTTTCTGGCTTTCTTAAAAAATTATTTACAAAATAAATAAAAATCAGTTTTGTGCTTGAAATCGAACGTTTCTAGACTCCGTTTGTCGAGCGATTTTATTGCCTATTACCTACAATATAAGGTATAACAAGAATATACACATTTTTGACTTGTAGCTTGATTCGTAATACTACTCATGTTACAGCCTCGAAGATAGGGTAACGATCAAAAGTGCGATCAAACAAAAACAGTGGGCAATCTATTAGCATATCCATTATCGTCTCATTCATACCCGGTTATCTCTATAATACTTTTAGGCGTACGTTTCCTTGCCACCTGAAGAAGTGGGGCTTTAGTTTAACTTCCCCAATAGTGGTATGTTGTGAAGCTGGGTAGAGTGGGAGAGGAAGAATATAGGAGAGATAGTTCAGATCTGGTCACCAAATACGGCTAAAGCCATTTCAAAATTCTTCTTATTGGTGGTCTTTTGCCGGGGTGATTCTTATGGTATCTACCACTCTTGCAGTAGAGCTAGATATTATAATATAAATAGTGATAAATTCTTATAAACATCAGAGAATCATTACAGAATCAATCCGATCAATTAAATTTAAATCACGATTAATTTTGTTAATATTGAAGATAACCGATTAAAAATGGCATAACTCATTAAGGCTTATATTTAACCCCTTTAATGTGGTAAAACGTGAACTTTGAATTCGGAAGGTTGGGAACATTATTTGCAAATGTTTTTGGGTTAAACAGAATGAAAACTCAGTGACTTTCCAGGAATTCCCTTGCCTCTAGGAGCAGGGACAGGAATAAATAATTGGCGGTTTAGAGTTTAAATTGCCTGCTTGTTGAACAACAGTACTTTATAAGTTCATATCATTGCTTTTACAGCCGCTGAACTCGAACTTTACAAGGAAAGAAATATTTATATTTGTTGTACGTAGAACACCGATTATTTCTTTTTGCAGCTTTTATTCGTGAGTTGGATTAATCTTAATCCTTAAAAGCATTTTTTTTTTTAAATTTGAGAAACTTGCCTGGAGCCAGTGAAGCTATGGCAGATATTTGATACTTTTGTTGTGAGCCTGAAAGAAGTGGGGACGAGTGGAAATGGAGTAGAGGAAGGTTTGGAAGTGCTGGTTATTAAATGTGGCTGATTCCGTTTCAAGCAACGAACTACTCTAGAAATAGCACAATTAGTCAAGAATTAGCGGTTACCGTTGATATTACGAAATTAAAAATGTAGGCGTGTAGTGCCACTAATATGAACATAAATCACTGGCCCAGTAGTAAGAGTTCAAAGATGGTTTGAAAGGTAGATATGTAAATACGAATATTAGAGGGAGCGCATTAATATTGAAAAATTTAATAATTGGGCAAAAATGGTGAAAATATAGAATAAAACACAATTCTTTTGAAATAGAGCAAAAATATCTCGAAAGTTGCTTTTGTTGAATTTAAAGATACACTGGTGATGCCTATAACATATTAAATAATAGAAAAAAAGGTTTGTAAATAATTTTCGGAGCTTAATTTTTCTATCGAGAGAATTTCATTAACTAAAAATAATTTCATTAATTAACGTTTTGGCATAACAAATTTATAGATATTATCTTCAAAAATAATTTGTTAAACAAAAATGTTTTTTGGAACTTAAAAACTTAAAGAGTCAAAGAGAAACTTGTTATAAATCGGTAGAAATTCGGTATGCGGGGGCTTGTAAAGTAGTACATTTCGTACGGTAGTCAAAAGCGATGACCAATACGCTGCGAATGTCGTCAAATAATCTGTTTAATTTAAAGGTCATTTCAAAGAACACGTTCATATTGCTTAAAGACAGGCGATTCAAGGAAGGTATATTTATTTTTGAAATATATATTTAAGAATAGCATGTTCAACGTGTTTAGAAGAAATAATAACTGTGGAAAAAAATAATACAAACAAAAATTTATACAAAATTTATTATGTTAATAATACCCTGTAAAACATTATTCCAAAAGCATCTTATATTTTAGCTCCATTTGAATAAATCGCGGAAACTTCGTCTTAAATCAAAATCCTTTGATTTATCATCCGGGGAGCAACATTCATTTGGGTTTTCATTATTATACATCTCGGAGGCGCAAAGCAGATGACGCCAATAAGCCAGAAGCCAGCTGATCATTGAGGAGGAATGAGTCAGATGGGCGAACCGAAACGGAGTAACTTAACTTGGCACTGGTAGTTATTATTATCTCCTCCCTTTAATACGATTAAATGCACAAATAACGTATTATAAATATTTATTATGAAGGGAATTTCATACATGCTAATGAAAACATACAAACTACATATTGTCTAAAAGTGGTGGGATGCGAAATTATATGTAAAATACATCCATAGCCGAGAAAAACTGTTCGAATCGAATTTAAATTTTATTGGCCTTCCAATCTCCAATCTCGAGCAGATGATTTACAAAAAGTGATTATTTTGTAACGCCCAGTTGTTTCGTTGATATTCAAATGTAACTTTGTGATCAAATTCCATTCAGCACCTTTTGTGACATTTAAAAGGTCCCCGTTAATTGTGGATTCTTGGTGCCTTTCAATTGTCCTCTTTTACTCATCACATATTCTTCAAAAGCTGAAGCGGACTTTAACGGGAAAGTTTCAACTGCCAAAAAAACAAAATGGCGTTCAGTTTTCCATTTGATTGACATAGTACCTATTTATTACGTCATTATTTTTTTGACTTATTTTAAAATTGTAAACATGTTAAATGTAATACTTCTACATATCCTTGACGTTAATGTAAGAGTTCACCCGTAGTTGGCACTAGATATTAGATTATTAGGTTACCCATGTATGGCGTCTAGCTGTCTATATAGTAGAGACCGAGTGAATAATAAATAAGGTGGAAGGCTCAAAGTCGGGATCCACATTTTTCCAACCGCCTACTAAATAAGATCTCAGAGCTAATAATAATAATAATAATTGGACAATTTTTATAGCGCCGCTTTTGTGAGTTATCACCTCAGGGGCGCTTTACAGTTGATGCAGGTTTTACAAAAAATATAAATATTTCCAAAATATAGTGAAGTTAAGTAAAATAGAATGAAGAACAGGAACAAGTGACATGAAGATATAAGATGGATACTCTGCAGCAAGAATCCTAGGTGGTGAAAAAACTTGACTAGCTGCTGATCAGCGAGAGAGTCCACCAACAGTGCCAACACGAGGTTCGTCATCCATCCAGGTATGTGTCTGCTGCCAATAAAGCGCTGACACAATATCCTCACATAGATAACACACCTTGGTAGCACCGCTGTGACATTCGACGAAGGTAGAGGATGGAGACTCTGCAGCAAGAATCCTAGGTGGTAAAGAAACTGGACCAGCTGCTGCAGCCAGAGAGACTACCGCGTCCACCAACAGTGTCAGCACGAGGTTCGTCATCCGTTCAGGTATGTGTTTGCTGCTAATAAAGCGCTGACATGTGTCTGCTGCTAATAAGGCGCCGACATGTGTCTGCTGCTATTAAAGAGCGCTGACATAATATCCTCACATAGATAACAGACCTTGGCAGCACCGCTGTGACGTTCGGGAAGTCCATCATATCTAGTCTCTATTAATAATAATAATAATAATATTTGGACGTTTTATATAGCGCCGCTCTTGTGTAAAACCACCTTATCTCTCCTAGTCTATTCTAGTCTCTTTTAGTTACTTATTAGCTATTCATGCCACTTAGTGCATCTTCTCGACCCTTTTAGACTCTTTCCTGGCTCTAATACCTAAATAAACACCAACAAAAATTTAAAACAAAAATAAAAATCACAATTTTTTCTATTGTTTCGTGATCCAACGATTTCATACCTCTGTCTCAGACCTATAGGGCTCGCTTATCGCAGGCTATCATAAACAAAATCTTGAACCAAAATCAAAGTGAAGTGTATGTATGTCATCTTAAACAAAAAACATAAACAAAAACACACTGTCAATTTATCACATTAACAGTCCAAGTGTTTTGTTTAGCCGGAGTTTTATTTAGTAAGAGAGTTTATAAGAAATCCCATAAAAACAACAAAAATTACAATGTTCTAAATGAAATGCATTGATGTTACCCATATAAATAAAAAATAAAATAAAAAAAACTGTGGGCCTATCTAGTGTTTCTAATGTCAGAGAACAGCTGGCAGGCAGTAGCAGTGGTGGATTAAGGATAGGACGAATAGTCCACACTTCATCTTCCTTTACTTTTTAATTACCCCCTCCCCTACTTAATCGTTCGCCATTACAATGAATCTCCTAGTAATCAGCGTCATTCGGAAGGGGTGGAACTGCTTTTTGATGTTTTGCTACACTTTTAGGTTAATATTTCAAGATATCTTCTTTTCATACCGAAAATTCAGAATGAATCTTAAAGCTTTATATTTGAATATCTTATCGTTCACTTTTCACACCGAAAATTCGGGATGAATCTAAAAACTTTATTATTTTTTTAATGATAAACCAATGTTTATAATACAAGGTTTTATGCATAGCACAAAAGTTCCCACTAGATGGCATCAAAAATAAAAGTTGGTTGTTTACATATGAAAAAAATAAAATATGCAGTAATTGTTGATTGAAGTACTAGTACATATTGAATTATTTGGCGGGTTGGAAATAAGCCGACGTGGCTCAGTGGTCCAGAGCTTCTGACTGGACATCAGAAGGTGCGGGTTCAATTCCCGTCGGCAACATTTATTTTTACTCGGGAGATATTTTCGATTTGTATTGATATTTCAGTCGACTAATTATTGCTTAGAATAATTTGTTAAAGCTTTATATCTGGCTATCATATCGTTCACTTTTCACACCGAAAATGCGGGATGAATCAGCTTTATATCTGGATACCATATCGTTCACTCTTCAGACCGAAAATGCGGGATGAATCTTAAAGCTTTACATCTAGTTAAATTATCGTTCACTTTTCAGACCGCAAATGCGGGATGAATCTTAAAGTTTTATATCTGGTTATCACATCGTTCACTTTTCACACCGAAAATGCGGGATGAATCAGCTTTATATCTGGATACCATATCGTTCACTCTTCAGACCGAAAATGCGGGATGAATCTTAAAGCTTTACATCTAGTTAAATTATCGTTCACTTTTCAGACCGCAAATGCGGGATGAATCTTAAAGTTTTATATCTGGTTATCACATCGTTCACTTTTCACGCCGAAAATGCGGGATGAATCAGCTTTATATCTGGATACCATATCGTTCACTCTTCAAACCGAAAATGCGGATGAATCTTAAAGCTTTACATCTCGTTAAATTATCGTTCACTTTTCAGACCGCAAATGCGGGATGAATCTTAAAGTTTTATATCTGGTTATCATATCGTTCACTTTTCACGCCGAAAATGCGGGATGAATCAGCTTTATATCTGGATACCATATCGTTCACTCTTCAGACTGAAAATGCGGGATGAATCTTAAAGCTTTACATCTAGTTAAATTATCGTTCACTTTTGAGACCGAAAATGCGGGATGAATCTTAAAGCTTTATATCTGGTTATCATATCGTTCATTTTTCATGCGGAAAATGCGAGATGAATCAGCTTCATATCTGGATACCATATCGTTCACTTTTCAGACCGAAAATGCGGGATGAATCTTAAAGCTTTATATCTGGTTATCATATCGTTTATTTTTCACGCAAAAAATGCCGGATAAATCTTAAAGCTTTATATCTTTATTTATATCATATCGTTCATTTTGATGAGAATTATTTGAAAATTATGATATTACTAACCATGCATAATTAGTTTTTTTTTAATAAAGAAAAAAAAGATATACATTCTTACATAAAATTTTTAAGTTAAAAACATCGACCAATTGCTTGGAAGGCATCTATGCTAACCATTACACCACCATCTATAGTGAGAATGGCGGCATAAATTCATTATATAGTCGAATTTAATGTTTCAAAGTCCCGATCATGTCTGATTCCGTATAATAGGGATCGAAATGGCAATCTAGTCTCTTTCAACGGAATCAATTTTTCCAACATGCCTTCCATCGATAAGCTCCACCGAAGCCAGAGTCAAGTAAGCCTCACAGAAGCTGAGTGTACTGTACAGGGCACGCAGATACTTGCAAGTACGCCCCACGGATGAATTTGGGAGCCACCTCTGGTCTGGAGCCCCAAAATACCTAAAAAAAGTCTTGACTCAGTGCAGAAACGGGTGGTCCGTTTTGATAGATTTAAAGTAAAGGCGTCATTTAGGTATGCTGTTCTTGTTCTACCGGGACTACAATGGAAGATGCTCAGAGGAACAGGAAGCGTTATTGACCCCTTTGGTACCGGTGCGTAATCGCGAAACACGCCAAATGCGTGCCCAACATATGTAAACGTTTGACATTTGTCACATGAGAACGGTTACTACAACTCGGCTGTGGAACGATTTGCCAGCCTCTTATTCATCCCTCTTACAAAATAGGTCTTTTCAAAACCTATATCCTCAAGAAGACCCTCCACAAAGCGTCTCCTGAGACGACATAGGCCTTGAGGGAAGTTTTTTTCCAAGGACCTCTTGTATGGAATTAATGTAAAAAAATATATTTATGTACTGAAAATAATAAGAATAATGTATTTAAGAATGTTGCGTACTCGCATCATATCACAACCAAAATTCTATTGTCTATTAGGTACTAACTAATGTAGGTATTAGCGCACATATAATTATAACAATTTTTGTTAAAATATTTTTATTTTTTTAAGTATTAATAATATTTTCATTTAAAAATATTCTATTAAAAGCAGTTACTTTATTGCTTGTCTAAATTCTTAAAACAAACAGTTCTAATTTCGACACTTAAAATCAAATTAAATTCGAGTTCTAGAGTTTATTGATCCGGAGTTACGCAATCCGAAATTATTATTTTTGATGATTCCTGGCACAGACCCGTGAAAAATCACCGGGTATTATAATTCCAATTTTGGAAAACAATTAAAATAATTTAATTTCAATGAACCAGATTTCACTAGTACAAACAACAACGTAAAGATAACTGAACTTAGTATGTTCGTTGATAATTAAATTTCAAACTCTTTCCCATTCACAGACATTTATACAATATGTTGCCAATAATAAAAATACGTTTAGAAACATGTATTTTACCAAAAATATTATGACGAAAATGCAAAAAGAACCATACTTGTCACTTGTCATAAATATAAACATTTACAGTATTATTTACTTAAATCATTCCTCAAAATATTACTATCAAGCCACGTGAAACTGGTCACTGCGCCTTAAAGCCAATGTATCCACTTACATTTAAATGCCTATCCCATATGTTAGATTTTATTAATTTGCCAAATTATGGCAAATTAATCATCGCTCAATCATAAAGATCTCTCAAAATTTTTTTGCTAACTTTGCTCGAATGGATCGAAGTAGGAAATTAAAAAAAAAAAACATAGTCAACAAACATTAGGAAGAGGAATTCATGGCGTAAAATCAATACAACAAAGTACATTAATTTCTAGTGAGGAAGAATTAGTTGTTAATATTAATTTACTTTGTATGATTTAAGTAGTAATGTTTTAACTATAATACATCTATTTAAAACGTAAAAAAATTAAGTAGTATTACTGAGGATTGAGCTTTCCTACCCGGGAACTTTTTTTATTTTATTTTATTTTTTTATTTGGTACAACATTTTTAACATTTAAAAGTTGTCCAGTAATGTTGGCCTCACTAGGTGGCTTGCCCGTGCTGAGGCCTTCATTTTATAATATGAAAAAATAATCTACATAATACATTTAAAGAGAAAATAATTCATTTAAAATATAATCTTGTGTGTGAGTGATTTGTGTTTATATTGGTTTTGTGTGTTACGTGTAGGTTTTATTTTTATTTTATGCTATGATATTTTGGTAATATTGTCTTTTTTGTTCTTTAATCCATTTTGTAATTTTGTGTGTGAATTTATTTTTATTTTCCTCAATTTTAATTTCAAGTTTTACGCTGTTGAAAGCTCTTATAGAAGAAGTCTACAACTCGACCGATCTCGTCAAATGCCGATCATGTAAAATCGACATTTGTTTTGTATATTAACTGCTGTCACGTAATCTGATTTCAGAGAAATGCGTGTATGTCCGCGTGAGTGTACTTGATTTTCAGCAGTTGATATAATGCATCGTCATCGACAACGAGTCTATATTCCGAGTTTCAGCTTCATCAGACGTCGGGAAGTGAATTAATTTCCGCTTCCAAGATATGCTCACTAATAGATATACTCATTAATACCCGAAAACAAAAGTCAAATTCGAATAGATGTACTTAATAAAAATTAATAAAAGAATGACCGTTGGTTAAATGTTTTATCGAAGTTTCGGATGGCTACAAGATGGCCTGTTAGAATCGGCTAAACTGGTGATTCGAGTGAGGTCTACGTACGAAGCTAGACTTCAGAAGGCCGAAGAAGTAAAAGAAGACGATTTTAACATTTCACTCGTTTTCTTTGAAATAAAAGTTGCCTTTAGTAGGGGAATAAGTAAAACACAAGGAAGATACTGGAGAAAATCAAGCCAATCTCACATACAGATAAAGCACAATATTAGTTCGTGGAAAAAATTGTTTGATTTTATTTATACTCGTAGCTTGTGGTTACTTACAGTAAAACCATTTTAAAGAGATTATTTCGCGCATTTTTGGTGGAAATTAGTGTATTGTGTATGAACCAGCGCAAAGGAGAGAAACCGTGGAAGAATAAAAAAAGGTAAGTCGGCATATCCGAAGTTTCCATTCCTATTGCATTCCGCGGTGCAACGGTGCTTTTCCGTCCCCTATATACGTCATTAGAGCCTGAATAATTTTTATAAAATGAAAAAAAATTGTTGTTAATTCAATTATTTCAAGGTTAAGTTGTTCATGAAAGTTGATCTATGTGTGAAATTCGCGTCAAGTTTCGAAACGGTCGAAAAAGGGGCTCCGTAATCAGACACAGATTATATGTTGACAGGACGATTTTTTCAACTGAACTGGTTACACTAAGTCGGCATAGGAAAGCCAGGAATTTGGTCGGTGGGCAACAATAATATTCATTAAGGAGATCAAAAGGAAAGGTGTAGGTAATACGATGCTAGGTACCAACACTTGCGTTGTTGTAGATTGTAACGTAGGACTACTGCTGGGGGGAAAGGATTTATTTGAATAAAAATACTAACCATTCGTTTAAAAATAGTTGCCAAAGTTGCCACTAAAAACATGAAAAACGTAATTTCTTTATTTTACAATTTAAAACAAAAGTAAGTGAAATTCTTGTGATTGATTACAAAATGTTTATTGAGTTTGGTTTGGTATTTTGGCCTCAAAGCGAAAATTAAGTTTTGTGGGAAAAATACCACATTCACGGAGACAAATGAGAGTCGCTAATTTATTAAGAATCTCTACAAATTTAACATAATCCGTTTTAAAACGGGATTGCAGCCCCTTAACAAATCAATTGAAAGGTATCCTGATAAACTAGTAAAAATGAAAAATCAGAAAAGGAAACGGTCACATCTGGGACTCGAACCCAGGACCCTTGTCTTTTCGGGATAGTGCTCTACCAACTGAGCTAATGGGACCCTATTGCTCTCGGTCACTTTTAACTGTATCATGCTTCGAATAAGAACCACTAACATTGTCTTCATTTTTTCACCGCACATTTTTATTGGAAACTATCTTTATGTATGATCGCAAGATTCAACCCGAACTAAATGCAAGATGGTGAAAAAATGAAGACAATGTTAGTAGTTCTTATTCGAAGTTTATGATACAGTTAAAAGTGACCGAGGGGAATAGGGTCCCATTCCAAGGGTCCTGGGTTCGAGTCCTAGATGTGACCGTTTCCTTTGCTGATTTTTCTGTTTCAGATTTTCGTTTAGAAATCACTAAAATTGTCTTCAATATTTAAATATTACAATTTGAGGTTTTACTCAATAAAGTTATTCCGAAAAATAAATAGTAAAAATGAATTCTTTACCACGATACGAAACACTGTGAGGAATTTACTAAAATTTTATCAGGAAATGGCCTGCAATCCCACTTTAACCAGAATACGAATAATTTAAAGAGTTTTTTATAAATCAAAAATACTAACTTTTCTCAGTATAGCTTCGTTATTTTACTATATTCTTAAAATATCTAAATGGCACAGTAAGTTAGATTAAAAAAATATATAATCCGTTTGTAGGTACACTCCCAAGTACTTAAATAATGCCAAGCCATTATGATGAAATTGAAAACGCGAATCGATTGTAATCTTTTCATCCTAGTAATAATCCGGTGGGATTTACGCAACTAATCCCACACAAAGAAATCCAGTATGGTTCGTGGCAGCGGCTAGTTCCCAGTTGTTACGCTGCAATTTTTTTTGGCGGTTGAATTACGAACACAATGGTACTGATGAATGGACCCATTGTTGAGTAGATCGAACAAGTGCACAGATGTGCGTGCAATAATAATAGGGTCCTATCTAGTACGAGCAACGACCTAGGGCATGGTAACCCAAATTAGGGTAGGTACCTAACTACTTACTGTGATTTGGCAAAGGTTCATTTTATAACAGGGCGCAAAGTTACTCTTTTTGAACAATATAATTTCCTTATGCGAGAATAAGTGCGATATTTTCAAAATTGTAAATAAAATTAATAAATTTATTAAATTACCATAGTGAAAAGTCACGGAATGTTATATTTGTAGGATTCATGAAGCTGCAAGTTTATTTAAATTTATGAATAACATTCAAGAATAAGGACAATATTTGCTGCAGAATGATCAAGAAAATATTCTCAAAAATGTGCTAATTTATAGATAGGTACTTTATGGCCTGTATGAATTCTTGACACATCGGTTTTAATTTTGAAAATTACAGTTAAACTATTGAATTATAGGTCTGTCTGAATTCTTGGCACAATCAGTTCCAATTTGAAAATCACACATAAATTCAAAACAACTCCGAGTTCATGGAACCAGAGTTACAATCACAGACTCACAACAAAAATTATTATGTTTGATGATAAAGATTTATGAAATTCAGACAAGTGTTAGTTAAAGTACCCACCTTTTATTAACGTGAATATTTAAGAGTCTACAAGGCTCCCAACTATTCGGGACAAGTATGAATGTGACATCCCTAATTAATGCGGTATATTGTAAGACTGAAAGGAGTGGGAAGGGAAGGAGATGAACCTGGCTGTTCTGAAATCGTCACCGATCCCGCTAAAGCCATTTCAAGTAGCGTTTCGATTCTAAATGGCGGCATTTCACCAGGGCAATACTGAGAGTATCTACCACTTTATATTGGCGGTATAGCAAGAAACAATACTGTGTTTGATCAGATTTGAAGCGTCAGATACTTCCAAACCCTTCACTTTTCCTATCTATTCTCTTCAGCCACCCATCACCGCGATTGGGGATGACGTAGCTCCACTGGCTTCGATAGTTACGAATCTTGTTTGGTACTCCTGGTACTTTGGTAAACCGTATCCATCTTTCTTCTTCTTCTTTCGTATGGTGGGGGGGGGGGTCAGAGGTGGACATCTAGGTCTGCGAACCATTCTGGGGCCTCAGGCATCGCAATATGAACCTCATAAATCCTACCGGGGAATGAATGGAGCGGGCATTCGTTGACCACATGACCCTCTTTCTACGGAGCTATAAGTGGCAGTTCAATGCCAAGTGTGGTTCTCAAGGATACAAAATATATTCTAAGGGCCAGTGGTTTCGCTAAAATTTTAACATAATATTGTCATAAAATGGGCTTTCTTTTGATAGTTGGAAGGTTCCCGTTCTATCTTTTCAGCAAAGTGTGATCAGCAGAAGAGGACGAATATCAGGTTGCTTTGCTTATCAGTTTATTGCAAATTGATCAGCTGAAACGCTCCTTGAATCGGCGCTTAATCGGCTTGAGGACATTTCAAATGTCGAAAAAACAACAATGTCCTTAATGGTTCTGTGATGACTTTGTCTCACGAGAATTTTTCTGAAACAACTAGGCCTAAGTAATTCATTCGAATAAAAATATTTATCACTATACAACATTCCCGTTGAAATGTTCACCCCTGAGTTGAACAACCCTTAATAATCCGATTCCCCAGAGCAACATTAGGGTATGACATTGTGTGATGAATGATTGGCTATCTATTTGAAATCGGTTCATTCCCATTTTTCAAATCCCTTATCGGCTTTAATAGCCCTGCCGTATTTAATTTAAAATAATGAGTGATTCGATGTCGGACCGATATTTCAGTTTTCAGGTAGGAAAATGAATGGGAAATGTTCACGGCAGGGATAGAGTAGATTGCCGAATTGATGGATTGAATGGATTTAAATTTCTGGTTTTGAACTGAAAACAAGTCGGTTTATTAATTAAGCTGTAATTAATTAAGCAGGTATTGATAAATACTTTTAGTTTAATGTTAATTATCAACTAATTACTTGGTATTGACATAATTTATTCATAATTTGTGACAAAAATGCTCTCTGGCAAACCGGAAACATCTTAAATCTTTGCCCAGGAGTTGTGTGATCAAAACAAGTAGAACTGAAGTACCAATAATAGGCTTTAGAAACAAAGGAAGAAATGAAATAAAAACTGTCACCGAGCTACGGCCAGATTATATCGACTATCAGAACGAGAAGCCAACGAAATTATGCACTTTGTGTGTAGGAAGAAAAATATGCCATTTACAGTGGTATGGGCAAATGATGTTTATGCGCGGTTTCATACTGATAATGGTTAGTGGCCCATCTCAACTGTTCCTATTATCTATTGTAGGTACCAACCTACATAATAAATACATGTATTTTTTAGACATACATTTTACATAAGTGTAACATATTAGTAACGACAGCGCCCTTGAGGTGATTTTGCACAAAAACGGCGATATACAAATCATCCAAATATTATTTATTATTAACTATTATAAAGTGAAAGAGAGCCATTGTGTTTTTCTGACAAGAGGCCAACATTCAGAATCGATTACTTTAGCTAAGTCTAGTTACTGATTCTGATTTTTCAACTTAAGTACATCATCAAAAAATTATAAACACTAAAACTATTTTGATGTAATCTCAAAATAAAGTCGCATTTGAAATTACACGGTATAAGCTCTCTACGCTATTGTGCTCTACGTGTATTTTTACATTAAGAGCATGGCAAATACGTTTTTTTAAAATCCCTTTCATACCCCATCTACACAAAACATAGAGCCTCCTCCCACAAGTTACAAGGGCCACAAGCAAGGGTGTTGTTCCCGGGGTTTTGTCTATTTATATCACCAACTCTCTCCTCTTCCCACCCCTTCTTATTCAATTTAGTCAATAAGTCTCGGCAGCGCGCTTTTCTTCTCTCAGTGTCAATCTTTGACTTGTGCTAATTGATTATTATTTAGGCTTCAAATCGCATCGGCTCTGGGGGCGGTTGGCCGTGGGCCGGATGGGATTTACCGAGGGGAGAAGTCTCCAAGGAGCGGAAGAGGTAGAGTCCTTTGATTGTGATTGTGTCCCTTAAAAGGTTTCCAAAACACTTGGAGGTGTTCTTCTTCAATTAATTAAGTAGTTATTCGAATCGAATTTAAGTTCATTTTAATTGAATTTTGTAATAGTGTAAATAAAGTGGAAATTATTTGATTGAAACCGTTGAAAAACCGAAATGGAATTATAAAGTTGATTTAGCCAAAAGGAACCAAAGATCATTGGTAATTCACACGCCTTATCTGTATAGTGGTTTGTCGAATGAGGAGCTCTGATGTGTTGAAAGTAGGCTGCTTTGTAAGGCTATGCCAGAGATTCAGAGCATACCTGCGAATTTGAGAAACATTTTTTTTTGTATAATGAACTATCTCCCTGCTGTAAATCAGTGAAGGTGTTTTATGAGATGCTGGTGTACGTAGATACGGGTCTAGGTCTAAAATATATCAAAGATGTGCACTATAATAACCTAAAACTAATTTATTAAATCAATATATCAATCAACCATAACGGACCATTTCTCAATAGCAATTGGTCTTATGCATAATAAACCCACTACCGGAACGTCACGTAGTAATATAAAAAAGAAACACATTAATCTCGAGAAACTAACTTCAAAAATTATTTTAGAAAATTGGCTCTCCACTCTAAACTCCACAGACGTAGACATTGCTTTTAATACCTTCTCTGAAACTCTCTTGCAACATATTGAGGATGTCACTGAAGAATCCCATGTGAATAATTCAAAAAATAAAAAACTGAAACCATGGATAACAGATGGCCTAATTTTTTGTATTAAAAAACGGGACAAGCTTCACAAAAACTTACTCAATAATCCAGACATTCAAGCCCAAATATTTTATAAAAAGTACAGAAATATATGTAATAATATCATTAAAACCACAAAAGAAAACTACTACAAAGAAAAACTGTCCAGAGTCGGTAATAATAACAAACAAATTTGGAATATCGTCAAAGAAATATCTAACACTGATCACCCAGTACAACTAATCAATAAATTAAACATCAACGGCCAAGACACCTCCCTAAATGACCATCCAGACACTGTGACCAATCACATAAATGAATACTTTTGCAATATCGGTAAAAATCTAGCATCAAAGATTTTAAATAAGACATCAACCGATGAAAATGCCCTTGCCGACATTATCAATCAATGTGCCAGTGAAACAGATAATATACTCACCTTAAACCCGACCAACTACGATGAAATTTCTCAAACCATTAGACAGTTAAAGCCCTCTCATTCGTGCAATCATGACAAAATTTCCTCAACTATACTAAAAACAGTTGAACCCTTTATAATCCATCCATTAGTACATATCATAAACCTCAGTCTCACTAAAGGTGAATTCCCAAACAAACTCAAACTTGCCCTAGTCCAACCAATTTTTAAGTCCGGAAATCCTACTGACATAACAAACTACAGACCAATTTCTATATTATCATCACTATCAAAAATTATTGAAAAAATAGTAAAAAAAAGACTTATCGACCATCTTACAAAATATAACATACTCTCGTCAAACCAGTATGGCTTTAGAGAAGGACTCAATACAGATTCAGCTATTTTAGAACTAACATCACATATAACACAAGCCTTAGACAAAGGTGATAAATGTCTGGCAATATTTCTGGATTTAGCTAAGGCATTTGATACAGTATCTCATCCAATCCTTCTAGCCAAGCTCAAAAAAATCGGAATAAAGAATAAGGCATTTGATTGGTTCAAATCGTACCTCACAGACAGAAAGCAATGTGTTAAGCTACCATCGCATGAACCATCCCATTCAACTAGCATTAACTTTGGTGTGCCACAGGGCAGTGTACTCGGTCCCACACTTTTTCTCATTTATATCAATGACTTATGTAAACTATCTATTATTGATGGCAATATAATCACTTTCGCCGATGACACTGCCCTAGTACTAAAAAGTAAGACATGGGAAGAAACATTTCACAGAGCGGATCTAACATTGCAAATTATTAAACAGTGGTTGGATGATAATCTACTCACCTTAAACATAACTAAAACGAAATATATAACGTTTAGTCTTAATATTCCGAGTCAGCCTTCAATCAATCATACACTAAAAATACATTCTTGTAGAGATAACTCTAGTTGTCTGTGCAATCCACTAGAACGAGTAGATTCCATTAAATATTTGGGTGTAATAATTGACAATAAACTACGATGGGAAGATCACGTAATAAATGTTACAAACCGTACACGGAAACTGGCATATATCTTCAGGTCATTACGAAATATTCTTAATAAAAATACACTAAAAACGGTATACTTTTCTTTATGCCAATCAATTATATCTTACGGTATAATAGTCTGGGGAGGATGCTCTAACACGATATTAGATCCATTAATTAAAGCTCAAAAATTGATAATGCGGACTATTTACAAAGTACACTATATTCACCCCACGAAGGACTTATTTAACGACTTCAAAGTACTCAACATAAAATCCTTATACGTCAAAAACATATCCTCCTACTATAAATTCAAACATACGAAAAAAAATATTTTTGAATCGACCCATAATACAAGATATTCCAACAAATCGAATTATACTATTCCCCCAATAAAAACCTCAATGGCACAAAGACAATTTAACTTTCTTGCTCCAAAAATATTCAATAATTTAACGTTAGAAATAAAATCAATACCCAAATACGACAGTTTCAGGAAAGCGCTCGGGGATTTTTTGATGTGTGATTGTTATAGTGTTAGTAGCCTATTCCAAGTACTCAGATAGAGGTGTATATATTGTTTATATGCGTGAGGATGCGTCATATGGGTGTATGTATACATGTGCTGTTATATGTATATAGGTATGTCTGCTGCTATATACACATGTGTGCTTGCATGCACACATATTAAAAATTATATACATAATTATGTACATTTTTACAATCTAATGCTAATTTACCTCTTTCTCCTTTCTAATTTCTATCTTCTACTTTTTATTACAATTTTTCCAAAATTTTAGCTTCATCTATAGTTACTAATTTCATATGTTTACACTAGATTTCATATTTCATACAAATTAATTACACTCAATTGGTCACCATGAAACAGGCAGCCGCCTAGTATGGTGATTCATTATATCTACTCTATGTAAATTTCATAATAATGTAACATGTATTAAATAAATAAAATAAAAAATAAATAAAAATATTACAGAAGTCACAAAGCTGATTGACTTGTTGATGATGATCAAAGGAGTTGAATTATTAATTCTTAATAACTAACTGTTAAAGATTAAACATAAAAATTGTGAAATCACTTTGTGGCTACGTTTAAACAAGTAAAAAAATTTTACAAAAAAAATGGACAAAGATAATTATTTTACATAGTTGAAGAAGAATATAATACTAGTAAATCTAAACGAAACAGAACAAGACACAGAAAAATTAAAAAGGTAATGGTCTCAGCTGGGAATCGAACCACGGATCTCTTTTTCACTGGGTCAACACCTCTTACCACTCCAATGGAACCTAATTATTATTATTGAAAAATATATTCCAATTATATTGAATAATTAATTTAATTTAATTTTGCTACATATTAAGTCCTGGTCAGTGAAAATTTGACGCGAAATGCTTAATAAAAATTAGATTTTTAAGGAACAACCTTTTTTGTTTCATATTAAAAGAAAATAAATAGCGTATTTTCGGGGCGAGCATACATTTTCATGTAAAACGTGTATTGATTGTTGAAATATGTATAATAAATTTAGGATGTGCTGGAAATGCAAATACGCAAAACTGTCTAAGGGTCTAAAAATATTTCAAAGGCTTATTTTTACAGAACGGGTTTCCCCCTACAGAATTCCTTCCCCTGGGTAAACGATACTGAAAAAGATCGCAAGTCAAATAACAGTGTTCAAATAAAAATCTACAGCCTACCTATTTACTCTCATTTTTTTATTTAAAAAAGAGAAAAAGAGCGAGTTGTAAACGAGATGTTTACACTTTCAGTTAAAGAGTATGTTTTGGGTCGTTGTAATCAAATTCACTTCGTTCTCTCCCGCCCAGAGTTTTGAACGTCATAAATATTCATGAATTATTTTGGTCATCGCGTCGTTAGAGACGGTTTCATTGAGGGGACATCATATTTAATTTGCTGCGGTTTAAAAAATACAACTTATATGCTTCTTGAAAACGTTTTGGGTAGATTGTGGTAATAACGTTTATAGAGCGTAAACACAGAATAAATAATGTCTTCTGAAGATCAAATGTGTGTTATTTAGGGTTGAACTAATTAAAAAGCTGTGAATGGTGTAATACTAGATGAGGATTAGTAAACACATGTAGCTAATATCTTTGAGATCCAGATTCAAATTAATTCGATTGAATTCTCTATAGTAGTTTGGTACTGTGAACACGTGCATGATTCATCGTAAATGAAAAACTCTAATACAAAATTACGGTTCATATTCAGTGACAGTAACTACGTATTTATTTTCAAAT
This sequence comes from Hesperophylax consimilis, assembly GCF_061612785.1. Taxonomy (NCBI): domain Eukaryota; kingdom Metazoa; phylum Arthropoda; class Insecta; order Trichoptera; family Limnephilidae; genus Hesperophylax; species Hesperophylax consimilis. Next base: position 18,578,547 of record NC_142840.1, on the reverse strand, counting down.
GTGATTTATTTAAAAATTATTTGTTACTTCTAAATATTTATGTAGTGTTTGAAAGATAATATTTTTTTACTGTGTTACCATAAAGACCGCTTATAACATCAAACATTTCGGATGCATTGGAGCACAGAGTTGAAATTTAACTCGTAGCGGTTATTTTTTCATAAAACGTATATAATCAGAAACAACTGCTTGTGTTTGATCTGAGAGTTTAAAAGGATTTTAATTAATCAACAGTTACAATCTACAGGGCCAGCAATTTTAGAGGCACGATGCTAATTAATAAGCCAGCTATTCAGATTTAGCAGATTTAGTCACTAAACAAAGCAAATGTATATTTCAAAATACAAACGAACCGTTTTGTGACCTCCCTAGAGTGCAATCAAAGAGGGTTGAGACAAATTATTATTCGAACCCTGGGCGGTTATGAAATAACTTCACTCTGCCGAGAAATGTCTAAATATTTCCATTATACACTGTTTTGAACATTAAACGAGAATTAAAGATTCTCTCAGTATCGCCCTTTCAACCTCTAACCGCGAATGTACTGTTCCTGTGCAGTCGGAATTATAGAGCGAAAAAACTCTTAATGCTTTAAATTGTTACTCGTAGATATACTTTTACCTTATTATTCAATTAATATCGTTCCTAAATATATTAATGTTAAAACATATGAAGTGCTTACTGCGGCGTAAAGCAAATGAATCTACCTAGATTTCGCCGTTAATCCCATATTTTTAGGTTCTTTAAATTCGGCACATTATGACCATTGCTCAAAACGTTTTTGCAATATTGCTTGCCAAAAAAACTCTTGATTAGATAACATGGTTTTACGCAAGTTCCTTGTATAAACATGTATAGCATGATTGTTCACGTGCATATCAATTGTACCTTGAAATAAATGTCAGAAAAAAAAAATTTCCAATTGGATGAAAACCATTATTTTTTCTTCAAAACCAAAACTTTACATTTAGAGAACTAGTATATTCTAATCTATTGGATTACCCAATAAACAGGCGAGAAAGTCAAATTGGATCTTTTCAAAAGCTTCACACATTAATCTATTCTGCAACTTAAACGGGAAATCCAATCAAAATGATTCATACCGATAGATTCAATTAAATCGACATAGATTCGTTGTCTTTTTATAATGATGTCATAATAGAACCGTAAATTTGAAAATACAAATATAATCCAATTTAATTGGTAATAAAATGTTAGTTCCTAATCAATATATGGTTATCTGTGATACGTAGAAATACATGGAAGGTTTGAAATTAAGTTATTTTTCGATGAACGCGTTTACTGTTTAATAATGCTCCCTTTCAAGACAGACCTCCTGTTACAATTTGGTTGTTTGTCTTTAATTTTCAAGCCCCGTCCTGTAAACCCTTCAGGTCTATTGGGACACAACAAGTTAAAAAACAAACTAGTATATTCGAGTAAATACGTCAACTAGTAGAAAAGTAAATACCGTTCGGGTTTGTTTGAAGCTTCAACTCGTTCATTTTTATGAAACGCCTGGGAACTTCAGATAGGTTTGAAAGTCCTGGAATAGGTGATAATGGGTATAGTAAGAGCAGTGGGAGGGCTTTGTTTATTGCGGAGAGGAGCGGCGTACTATAACATATTGAGCGGATACTTTAAGGGCAAAAAAAGCATAAAGTATGCAGCGCAGTTGTAAATTGTTGCAGAGCGAACTGTTCTAATTAAAAGGTGTAAAGTTGTCGAATTTTACACCAAATATGGATATTGTGTGACAAATTAAAAACCATGTGCTCGTGTATGTGTATTATATATATTCGTATATCGTGGGGTTACTGCCAAAAGTTTGTAACTTACAGACACATGTTTTGGAGAAAATTCAATTTTAATGTTTGATCGTCATTATGAAGTCTGGGTTTGTGAATTAATTTTACTGTTAACTTTAAAAAAACGATTGTAGTATTGTTTTTAAAACGAACATTCTTATTTTTGTAAGTGTTTTTAGAATATTTATCTTGTCTTAATTATAAAAAAAATTAAAATAGAAAGTTTTATTAAAAAATCAGTAGCTAAAAACACAAGATAGATTTTAATACACAAACATTAAAATCATCGCAAAATAATAAAAAAAAAACAAAAAATATGTATATCACGTAGGTAGCAGATCAGTTATTGTTTGATGAACCATTTCTCTTTAGTTAAATGAACTCGTATCTAGTTTCTCCACTTCATCTTGAACTTTTAACGGCAAAAAGTGTCAGTTTAAAGAAAGTAAGGTATAGCTTCCAAAAATAAAACAAGAATCTTGAGTCTATCGATAACTAAGCCAGAAATATTCGTCTATCTAACAGGATGTAGAGTGGCTCTGAGTAGCTCTCCGGCTCTCTTGGGCGGTACTGGATGACGATATTTGTCAGTGGTTGTGATGTTTTGGATACTCACATAAAATAAACGAGACAAACATACTCAAAAAAAAAAAAAAATTGTTTAGAATATGAGAAGATTTATTGACAGGCGGGCCTTGAAGAAACACATTCCCACAGGAAGGGAGAGATCGGAGGGACAGTCCGTTCTTGAACGTGGATACGTTGACAGCTCCGAGAAATCAATACAAATCAGAAGTGTTGTGTGAGATTACAGTTAATTAGTGAATTCAGATGGTGTTAGAAAGCTTTGTTGGTTTTTGAATTAAAGTGAAATATTATTGAACCGGTGTTTGTGTGAAGTGAAAGTGGTTCGACTCAGTGAGAAAACAATTAATAATAATGACAATAATAATAATTGGATAATTTGTAGAGCGCCGTTTTGTGAAAAATCACCCCAGGGGCGCTAAGGGTTGGGCGATCGCGATTATAATATAAAATGTGTTAAATTAAACGTGATTTCGTAAATGTGTAGTTCAAACTAAATTACTTGTCTTAAAAACATGAAAATAATAATAATAATGATTGCGTTTTAAAATAGAGTGAACGTATATAAAGGCAGCAAGTTTTAATCGGTCTAGGGAGGAATTGATTTGGCGAGATCTATCCACGGAGACCGAAAACCAGAGGATCGAACAAATTATAAACTCGGGTTCGAATCCCAACAGAGATTAGGGAGGTACAATTGTATTTACAGAATTATTTAATTACCCTTTTATATGCGTAGGGAGGGGACCAACCATGAACAAGTTGCAAGGATTTCGCTGAAATAAGGAAAGAAGCCGATAGGGAGGAGATCGAAAATTAAAGTGATTTAGCTATATAGTGTAACCAGGTAAGCTTCACGCTGAGAATGAGAGATGACTAACTGGGTGAGTTTTTTTAATATTATTTATTAAATTTCAGAGGACCCTTTTAAAAGACGGATACAACCGAGGTACAGGAACTAAGTTTACGACACCTGCCGCCCAAATAATGTTATCATTAAAAGGGATGTGCTAGGCGAACTGTCAATCAGCTGTGAGCGAGAGACGAGTCAACGACCTTTTCATATGTAGGCCGATAACTTTTGTTTTAGGGGAACGCCTTGGACCGAGGGTCATATCGAAAATTTACCTACCTGCCGATCTGTTATTCTTTTAAAACATTACGAATCAAATCATGACGTTGTCCTGCGGTAGGTATTGGATCGCCGACGAAACATAAAATACTTATTACTAATTAGGCCAACCAATATAAATTGGCAGTGTAAAAATACTTATCTACAGGGTACCTACCACAACACTGGCGTACAATTGAAACAGCGAACACTATGAGGGATAGAGGCGTTTAGGCTACAGCAGTGTACAGTCAGTCGAAGGAGAAGTTTTGCTAGCGTATGACCGCCCAAATAGAAAGCGATCGGATGCAACCAGACAAAACAGAATGAATACTTTTCTTCTGTTATTTGACTTCCTAATTTAATACTTTTCATATATTGTTTGACCTTCTAAGTTACGAATTGGGATGCACAAAAACAAATCTAGTGTCAAAAGAGGGAGATGGTAATCTCCGAAATAAAACTACCAACCGAACAACTTTTCTCAACAGGTACCTTTCGAGAGGTAGGCAGCCTCTTTAAATTAAATGCAAAAATCAAATCAATTATCCGTTTATACCTTACCTGAGAGGATAGGTATTCAGTAGAAGTTACCCATACCTAATACACGAGGGTGCTAGTAACCTCATAAAATAAATACTGGAACCAAATATTAAAATACAGACAGTCCTCATCCTAAATTTGGCATTTCGAGTAGACCTTACATATATCTCACATGATAATTGGCTGAATGGGTAGGCACACAACCTATCGCTAAAGGCAGGCTAAATGTCGACAAGATCGTCGTGTGTTATCTATGTTATTGACCTAGAAAGGGATGTAAATCCCCGACGACGAGGGAGTTACAACGTTTTCTAGAGGTGGCACGTAACTTAGGACCTTACGTGTCACATTTTCGCGACTAGATTCGTGACAAGGGATGTCATGGTTTTCCCCTTCTACACTCAGTAAAGTAGATTTTCCTGGAGGTGTATGAGATTGGGGCAATTCTGAAATTGGTGATGAGACCTGGTTTTCTTTATTCTGGCGTGACGGTTGCCGATTTGGAACAAGGGGAGACCCGGCCGGTTGTGATATCCAGACACGCAGATATCGATCGCCCTGCTCAAATTATCATCCATCGGTTTTGTTTGGTAAAGAGGAGGAGCCAATCTTAACTTGAAAAAAATTTCATTTCCTTTCCTCTCCTTCCCCTCCCAAAATATATACATGGATGGCGCCGACACCTAACACCATAAATTTATCGTATGTATATCACATATATAAAATCTAACACTTTATTATATTCACATTACCCTACGATAGATAGAATCGCGTAGCCAGTTGGGGGAGCAGGCGACTTAGAAGATAAGGTTTATAAAATGGCTTTAAAACACAGCGGTAATGGATTCAACTCACTCTATCTCAAAAGAACCAAGGGATACCACACATACATAGATAACTAGGTTTCTAAACCGAGAAACAAAAAACCAACACAACGTTCGGTGAAACCTTTTTATACTGAACCGTCACGTAAAATGAGTACGTTCAAGGTCGTACGTCACGTAGACAAACTAGGATGTACACACTTGAAGGGGTGTGTAATAAGGAGAGGGACAAAGGCTTGAAAGACGGAAGGGAGGACATTCCTACCCCGGATATATACATAACCAAAGCCTTATGGAAAAGTTACCTACGGGACTTAAGGAAAATTTATCGTAGAAAGAAGAGAAGAAAAAGTTTGAAGTAGAAAGGTTAGATTATTACATGGTCCATTTTCCAAACAATTTGTCCTTCCTATCGTCAGGAGAATACTTTTTTTGATTACGTTTTTTACCTATTACTAATTTCTTCTACATGGTAGCCGTGTGAAGTTTTAAACACATGTCTCCCACAAATGTCTTTAGCTTTGACAATGGGATATTTTCACAAACTGTGAATACATAAAAATGTAGGGAAGATTTAAGTTTATTGTTCTGATTCTGATCATCGTACTCATATTCACAATTATTGATTTGAAAAAAAAACGATCTAAAACCGTACATTCCGAAACTGGCTACAGGCTCATAGTCCAGTGGTAACGCATTGGACTGCCATTCCGAAGGTCGCGGGTTCGAACCCGGCGTGCGCAAATAAATTTTATTTGATTAATTTGTGTTATTTCACAGTTAATTAATTAAAATAATATATAGTATATTTGCGGCACGTTCCAGAGTGGAAGATACTACCAGTATCGCCCTGGTGTAAGACCACCATTCAGAATTGAAACGTTGCTCCAAATGGCTTTAGCCGTGTTTAGTGACTAGATCTGAATAGCCAGGTACTTCCCCACCTTCCTCTTTCCCTTCCCCACTTACCTTCAGCCTCACAACATCCCCCAATTGGGGATGCCATAGTCTCACTGGCTCCAGACGGGAGCAGTTGGGAGACTTGTGAGGTATTCACTATTAAAAAAAAGGCTCATAATAACAATTGACAAAAAACCAAGATTGCATTGATTTACCAGTGTGAATTAATGATAAGTCCGGCTTCACTTATCAATACATCACCATTTCCAATGCAAGGCTTAATCTTAGACACACGAATGAACTGTCACTCGTAACCACAAAATCACAAAAAGGCTTTAACATAAAAGTGATACATGATGCAGTGTACATAGGAGAATATCTGTATTATACAGGAGATACTGACAGTAAATAGATGTAATCCGTTGTAAAGTAGGTACAAAATACACAATTTTAAAATTGTGATTAAAGGTGTAGTGAGAAAACTAAATAATAAAAAAACTAAATACCAAGCAATATTAGTAAAACGTAAGAGTAACATAAAGTAAAAAAAGAAATGACAACAACACTACATATAAGACAAAACATTAAAATTAATTTACAAACGCTACTCTAATTTGTAGGGTTGTGTTGGTATAGATTATGCTTAATTCTATAAATGGAGTCAAAAAATAAATCAATACCCCCCCCCCCATACTTATTGCCCAGATCATGCATTCTATTGGTCAGTGTGTGTGTGTCTGATAGTTAGTCGTGTATGTATTGAAGAAGAATGTTATATTTTGTCTTGTATTCTTAGTCAGCACATGGAATTTAATAGTGGCAACGATGGCAGGACTATCAATTAAGTTGCTATTAACTCTGCGTAACACAACCAGGTCTGAAATAATCAAATCATTATAGAAAATCAAAGGGACATTTCAAATATTTGTAGAAAATTTATTCGTCAACATAAAAATAAAATAAAGTTGTTTCATTTTTTTAATTTTGTTCTTACTATCATTCAAGAATAAAAAAAACCGTTGCCTAATTCTTAGCAGTTCTCCATTGGTAACTAAAGTTGATAAGGGCATCAATCATTCCCAAAAGTAGGAAAATTTTGTGCCTTGTCCCAACCAAGTTTGCTATTGATATTGTGAATTCCATCTGTGTTAGTCCTGCTACATGCCCAGTACAGTCCAACCAGAGTGTGGAGATTGTGAATGTGCTACCAGATACCTTTATCTTAAATGGTTTTACAAAATCAGATAAAATAGTTATTCATTTCATTGCTCTGTAAGGCAGCAAGCATTAACAAACGGTCGTATGATGAATTCTATGATCTACATCCGATGGAACTCCCACAATGGGGATTAACCTGACAAGTTAAAAGCTAGGCGGACTCAAACCTCAACCCCTTCTGCTACATATTCTAGTAGCGGGACATTAATGTGAGCACAGTGGCTACTTGCTCGGACAAATAAACCGTTTAATTCCATGTTACCTTTTGGGGGTAGCAGATAAGGGATGTTATGATTGTAAAGGTAATTAAAAAGGTTCATTCGCATTAAATGTCCACTTTACCACACCTTTACGACAATTATTAATGTACCTTCCATATAATTAAGAATAATGTTTATTAGACATTTTATTAGGGAGATAATAAAAGCAATGTCACGAAGTGTGCTGATTAAAGTACTAACTGGTGTTTGCAGGATTCGAATACGTTGAAGAATAAAATAATTTTGTCGCTTTAATAAAATAAATGCGCCAGAAATCTGTCCTTTAATTGTATTCTTGATCTATTGTTGAAAATGAAAAAATGCTTTTACAGCACTGTTTTTGTAACATGGAACAATAAACAACCAAAAAATCCAGGACATTAAAGCGATGCACTACGTAGTAATGCAAAATCATGTGTTTTTGGTTTGAAAATTTGGTCGCCTAGAAATGTTTCAGATGCTTTAATTAAATACTGTGAGTAGAATACATCCTGGCCTCTGAAATAATCCAGTATTTTTTAGATCAATCTTTTTATAAGCCCAGAAAAAATAATGTATAAGGCCTATGAAAATTGCTTTAAAGTTCAAAATCTCCCACTTACGAACCCATTTTCGGTTATGGTTTTATTGTATAATGTGGCAAATTAAGTTATTTATAAAGTGATCGAATTTTTTTTAACATTTGTGCCTGAATATCCACAAAATAAAATAAAAGGCACTTTTTGGCAATGTTTTTTTCTTGCATAAATCAAAACAGGTGGATGGTGTTAAGCTGGAATTTAAGCCTTATCGCCATCTACGTAAGGTGTGTTATTGATAGCGGCTCGATTCAAAATATTACACGACGTAGTGCATCGCCTTAACTAAAAAACGAAAACTTTTTTGACGACTTTTTTTAAAATGATTTTAATAACGCCATGTGAAAAAAATATCCAATGACCGCAAACGAACAACGGTTGAAAAATATGTAAAGTGTCAAAATTTATATGAAAATATAAGATAATTTTATACTCGCGTTGCAGGCGCTTTAAAAACAACGCGGCACTTATATACCGAATAACACCGCCGAATGCATTCGCTGTTATTATAAATTCTACAATTTGGAGGCAATTTCCTTGCACGACGCTGGGAGGGCTCAGGAAAGCGGGGAAAGTTAGGTAAATTCTCACGTACAAGTGCACCATATACACTCTATACAGTGCACAGTGCACCAGGCACAATAAACAGATGGAGAGAGTATTATTTCGCTTGCCATTTGAAAGATTAAGTCAGTTTTCGTACAATTGTATTATACCAGAGACACTGAAATTGAAAGACACTAGATTGGCTAACAATTTATTAATATTTTCTCAGATAGGTACCTATTATTGAAACAATAGCATTTCATGATCTTTAAATCATACGTGTGATAAAGATACCAGAAAAATCAGATCATTGTTATATCTTTTAGTTTCCGATGGATATTTTGTGAAAAACGATGTGTTTCTAATAAAAAAAGTTAGGGTTATTTTTTAAGACTTTCATCAATAAGAAATAACTGGTTATGATGAACATCCATTACGACTAAAACCGCATCTTCATCAGGTACAATTGTTTAGAAAATAGGTTTACTGTTATTAAAAATAAAGTTCTCAAGGTATTTGTAATAAATTTCCCATGGCAAAAACACTCTTGCAAGAATCTCGTTATGGTCGTATCATTCCTTTTATATAGTGTTCACGAGCGGAATTAGAACATTTTTTATAGAAATTTTTTACATCACTGTCCCGAAAATTGCTCCATGTCAATCAATCTCTTGTCTGAAGAAAAGAACGGCCACTCAGAATTACAATTTCTAATGTTGTATGACAGACGCAATGTAAAAAAATATTTGCTGAGTAACTGGTCATTCAAAGCATTTAACATTTACTAAAATGACCTAACATAAGTTAGTGATAATTTTTGTGTCCTTCTTGTGGTGTCATCTCCCAATACTGTCTTCTAAACCACTGAGGTGAGAGAGAGGGCATCAATTCGGGTTCAATTTGTAAAGTTATTTTACAATGGTAGTAAACGTTTTTTGATTCCACGTTTACCCTCAAAATCACTTGAGGGTGACAAGTTTTTACCTTCTTTGCGGAAGAAGGAGTTGCATACTCCACATTATGAAAAAAAAGTTTTAACTGGGATGCTTTTAGTATTCTCGTACGACTCAAATAGTCAACTCTCGTCCCATTGAATGGGAGCCGTGAGCTCAGAGCGTGCGTTCAATACGCATAATGTGCTCGCCCGATACAGGACGGCGCACGGTGTCGTCATACCATAGAACTGATGAGACATCGTGATTTTTTATGATAGAAAATAATTTTTCAGGATTATCTTCATGTGATTTAAATGTAAATTTGTTTTTACACAACCCGCGTGGACATCGCCGTGGGTCAAACATATCTCTATTTGAAGTAATATAAGTTTAGATAGCCGTATGGATTTCTTAGGGTCTCTAAAATAAAGAGTAAAATATAGTTTGTACATCTGGATCTAATACGAAATTAATATGTATTTTTTTTAATTGCCGCCAACCCGGGCGTTTACTGCAATAACATGATCAAAATTACAAACATGAAAGTAACCCGCCTCACTAGAAGATTTCTGTTCTGAGGCGGGTACATATATTCATATCTTTGCTTATACATACACATACATTTATACAAATATATATCAATATATACATGGAGCATTCCATATATAGTTACATACATATTATATAGTTACATAAAAACAGGAATTTCGTAGGAACTTTAAATTTACAAAATGGTAGCGTCTAAATCTTATAATAATAACAAAAAAATAGTTTAAACAACTGTATTAGGTATTGATAAATACGATGATATGTAATAACTATGATATTAATAACTATGATATGTAATAACTATGATATGTAATAACTATGATATGTAATAACTATGATATGTAATAACTATGATATGTAATAACTATGATATGTAATAACTATGATATGTAATAACTATGATATGTAATAACTATGATATGTAATAACTATTGTAGTAAGAGGTTGCAAAATTTCAGATGCAGAAGTAAGTTTTTATTAACTTTACTCTATTGGGGATATGGATATTTTTTAAAATTTATTTATTTTTATTTTTTAGGAACTTCAGAGTTCTGTATGGTAAAGATGGTTTATTCTTTTTATATCTAGTAACTTTTATTATTTAAATATTTTCCTATAGGTGCTTTATCTTTTTCTAAACATATTATGCATCTCTCGTTGGCCAGAAAATGAAAATAATATGTGTTAACCAAAAACAGTTAATGAAAAATAATAATAACGCATTTTGAGAAGTAATTTAACGGTCTCTTTGTTGGTCTTATTAAACTTTATACAATATACTTTTACAAGTCTCGTATATCCTATGTTTTCATTTATACATTCAATCCACAGCACTCAACAGTATTTTTGTTTCCATAAATATCTTATGTTAATTTATAGATTATATATTAAAAAAAATCTTATGCTTCATATTTGTTTATATTTACATTGTATCATATTGTTTATTGTAACATAATAATAAAATTTATTATATAATATTTTAATTTATTTCACTGTAGTTTTTACACAAAATAACTTATATATAAAATCACGTGATCTTATCACGGGGTACACCAGCAACCCCAGTAAGAATTCATTTTTCGTACTGTTACAAAACCTTCGAGTAAATAAATAAACATACAAATTAAATTTTAAATAAAATATTGACGCAGCAAATTCTCAAGAATATTTTTTAATACGTAGGTTATGTTACCTTTGTTTTTCTTTTAAATGCTACAAATATGATAATATAATTTTCCGAAGAGTGCAAAAAAAAATTAATGTTGTTGTAGAGTCAGCTTTGTTTCCGAGAGAGATGTTTCCGTTTCAAATTTAGTAACTACACCTTATTTTCATGCACCTATTTTTACCTATGCTTTTTCACCCAGAACATAAAGTGTAAAAAAATATATAATATATACATATAAATATAATTTAAAAATTTGAGTGTTTCAGGATTTTTTTTCAGTATTTAAAAATTGATGTCAAAAACTTTTTATGTCGTTCTACAATAATTTCAAACGTTTATAAAGAAAAGATGAAAAAGTCATAAAATACAAATAATTTTTATTAATAATAACCTATAAATGACAAAAATAACCCAAATTTATTTTTCTTAATGCTTAATTTATCTAGAAGGATTGTAAAAATAAAATAAAAATCTCACAAAACAGACCATGTCCGCAAAACCACATTTCCGTGCGCCGTTCCCGTCTCTGAGTATGAAATAACAAATAATGCTTGGATAATTTTAATGTTGCTATTTTTCTAAAATATTTTCAGAAAAAAAAGAGTTACCATTCAATTGTTTCGTGGTACGGTTTACTAAGAGTGGTATGAATATAATTATCGAAAAGAGCTAGCAAAATTGTACGGCTAGTTCATGAACGACTCATTGCTTGTCCAGTATTAGAAATTCGCACTTTTCTGGCTACTCAAACAATCATTCGCATGAATCATAGTTGTTCCATGTCTTCTAGACATATTTTACTGTATCTCCAAAGAAGGTCTACCTAGTGAATTTTATATCAACGAATGTAAACGATATAATTCGGATCGCTTAAGAGGCCTCTGGCGGGCCGCCAGCGCCAGCCCGTCGGGTGACTTTCCCCCAGCAAGGAAAGTTTTACGGCTTTTCTTGGCGGGCGATTTATGTTTTATTCATATGTAATTTAGGTATGTGATGTTTAAATTAAATTTTTGCCCTTCCCGGCATTTTATTAAGCGGAATTTAAACAAACAATTCCAGACCGGCTTATTATCCCGAAAGCGTACGGAAGTTTTACGATATTTTTTCAGCTACTTTACATGTGGCAATATCTTATGTTTTTTCTTCTGCCTCTTTAGAACAGATTAAAATTTAAAGCATTGCGAAATTTCTCACGCCATTGTTACGCATTTGAACGATTATATGTATACAACGTGATACAATAACAGAATAAATACATTTTTGGTGACTCGTACGCATTTTGACAAAATAGGATCAGATGCCCCAAGAAGATAGTTTATAAATGCTTCATGTTTTGTAAGGAATTCTTCGCTGCTCGCTCATGATGTCAGAATGATAATTTGACCTAAATCCAAGACATCATTCTTATCGTGATATAATTTACGAAAAAAGGTCGCTAGGTTAACGGTGATCGCATGCTAGAGCAAACATGGAGCATTTTTAGTATCTCTTTACTGAAAAGCTGAAATCTAAGGTTCAAGAATGTTAATTTCTTCGTTTTTGAATAGTTTCGTATTACGTGCAACTATGACCATCAATCATCATTATATTTAAGATTGTTTTGTTACGACAATCAAGCTACTTATTTTTGTCACCACGCGAGAGTATTTATGAACAGGGGCAGTTGGGTTATGAGTGTGACACTTCTAATCGGACATGTGATGCTGTGAAAAGAATCGGAGATGAGAATGAAGTATGATTGTGGTTCAGTTAAAATGGTCAATTATGAATATGCCACCGACAAAAACTAAGTGCGATTCCAAAAGGAAGACGTCTAGTGATTTGCTCCAGACAAAGTTAAGGTAAGCAACTTGGGAGGATGTGCATTGCCGAGGATGCCCCCACCCGAATAGGACAAGGGGAAGAAAATACGACCAGGTATATGTCCAAAATCCTTCCATAAGTTAGGCTGGTATTGGGGAGTACAATCATTAAAACAATAAAATGTGGTTGTTATTGTTTATTCGACGACGATATTAAACAATTATATCAGCCCCAATATTTATAACACTACCACACTTACAAAATACGACACTGCCACAAACACCAAAACCGAAGTCATAAAATGTTGCTGTTATAATTAATATGAATGCATGAATTTATGTGAAACAACCAATGTGGCGTGGCTATTCAATACTGGGCATCGGTCAGGGGGTTTGGAATTGGGTGCTCGGACGGGGGATGGCGGGTGATTTAGCCGGGATGGGAGCTTCGATAGACGTCGCTTTAATTGAAAAACGTGTCACAGGACACCGGTGATGATTAATGGTGCTTGTAATATTAATTTCGACCAAAAATTATTTCATATATGCCAAATTCTGTTGAAATTTTACCGACAATTAATGGTCCCGGAGGATTTGGAGGTACTAACGAGGCGATGGCCGCTGGCCGTGCCTGCTCATGGTTAACCCAATGATGCATGCTTTACCACGCTCTGTATCTATCGAACCCATTGTAATTTCTAATTAAAACATACCAATGTATGAAATACAAGGCTGTAAAACACTGTGAACTGAAACAATCGTTTTGTACGAGCCACTAATTTATTGTTTTCGTTTGTCATCGGTTTCGTGTAAGCCTTTTATCTAAGCTGTGCCGTGTTGTTTCACCTACGATAGGGCTAAAGCGGTAGTCACAGCGCCTATGTTCAATCAATTATTTCATTGATATATTTACAAGTATCCAAACTTACTAGTCACTCAAAATTTGTAATGTAAATTCAATTGAGTTCAACATTCCAAAACGTTGATATCGAAAATATTAATGGAACTTTACTTTAAATCAAAACGATTATTTAAGGCAAACCTTAAATTAAAACTACCTTAAAATGTGGCTTAAGATAGTAAAATGAACATATATAGAAAAGAAAAGAGGGCAAGTGGAAAATTGTGAATTATTGAAGGATTAACAGTGAAAAAAATAGATGTTTTAGTGGCACCGAAAAAATGAAATAAATAACCATCGATTAAATTATATAAAATAAGAGTTAGGTGAGGACTGTTTCCCAATATATTACATGTTTACATAAACGATCTCCTACAAGAGCTCAACGATTCACAAATTGGTTGCCAATTTGCGGACAATCCTGTAAAAATATTAACTACGCAGATGACATGGTGCAGATGGCACCTTCAATTAAAGTGATGAGACGACTTGTTCAAATATGCAAAGAGTAAGGAAACTCACATATCTTGCTATACATTTACAAAAAGTCAGTCATTGACGTTTTCAAACATAACAAGGAGCCACTAAATGTTCCACCTGTCAAGGAAATTAACTGCTTGTGGCGTCACAGGTTAAATATCTGTGACATATCCTTACAGAAGACATGAAGGATATAGAAAATATGGAACGACAAAGGAGAGTAATCAGTATAAGGGCCGGAATTATCTTAAGGTAGTTCTACCACTGTAGCGAAGATGTTAAAAAATACTCTATAGGACGTACTGCACTGCCCTACATATATGTACGTTAGAACTGTGGACACAATATCCAGCAGCTGAAGGTGAAGGACAAGCTGAAGGTGTGCTATCACAACGCATATAGGCAACTTATGCAACTACCAAGGTTCTGCAGTGCCTCCACGATGTTCACAGAAGGGAGGGTGAACGTATTCTCTGCCTTAATTCACCACTGACTAGCCAGCTTCTGGGGCAGGACACGAAAATAGACGTCATCGTCGTGGCTGCTTCCGAGTGGATCAGCTTTCCACTTAACTTAACTTAGCGATGGATGCAGACTATGGGCTATCATTTAATTTAATTTAAAATTATCTCATTCTTATAATGATTTTCTGTTGTTGTTGTTCTTATTTCTCTATCTCTCTCTCTCTCTATATATATATAAACATCCTATCAGCGATATATTCCTTACTATATCGCTGATAGGATGGTTATATGCATACACATAACAATTGAATGGAATATATTGATGATACAATGGCGATATGCATATACACATAACTGTCGGATGGAATATATCGCTGATACAATGGTTATATGCATATACACATAACAGACATATGGAATACATCGGTCATACAATGGTTATATGCATATAAACATATATATAGGGAGAGAGAGAGAGAGCGAGAAATAAGAAATATATATCATGGAATATGGCAGACTGGGATTGGACTACCCTCCCAGTCCTGCTGGATTAGAAAACTTAAATAAATAAATTAAATAAAAATATATTCAATATTTTGAGAAAATTAAAATTTCGAGAAACTGAGTCTCCACTTCAGTCTTCTTCAGTCCTGAAAAAGATGAACGCATTAACCGGCGCAAATTATTGTGGGTTTGTAGACATTCATACTGTAAATTCACGGAACTAATTCTTTGACCTTCTTGTTTCAAGTTGTTACTTTGTAATACAAGGTAAATATTATATGAGAATATTAGAGATACATTTTTCATTAATCTTATGTCACATATTAAGTGCTGTTAAAGGATTTATGTAGATACATTGTAAACTTTGTAAAACAAATAAAAATCTAAAAACAAATGATTAAATAAATAATTTATTGTCAATGTTGCGTACATTATTGCTCTTAATATTATATTATTATCAATATCTCATATAACTCATTTTATGAATAGGCCATAAAAATTGGTAGCAAATGGTCATAAAATATTATCGCATTGATCGAATGCGACGTGGAATAATTTCCGGAGTTTTGGATTTTATCATTTTGGGAGTAGGCACTTTATTACGATTCTACAATAATATTCGATTCAATTCTGTTTTTGATAATCTAGTTTAATGATATTAGGTGAAAGTAGTTTTATATCTGCCAGGAACATATAACAGACGTATGGAATATATCGCTGATACAATGGTTATATGCATATACACATAACAGACATATGGAATATATCGCTGATAGGGTGGTTATATGCATACACTACACATGCATGGAACAGATGTATGGAATATATCGATGATACATGGTTATATGCATATACGCATAACAGACGTATGGAATATAATTCTGATACAATGATTACATGCATATACACATAACAGAAGTATGGAATATATCGCTGATACAATGGTTATATGCATATACACATAAAAGAAGTATGGAATACATCGCTGATACAACGGTTATATGCATATACACATAACAGAAGTATGGAATATATCGCTGATACAATGGTCATATCATAGACATATGAATATTAGTAGACCTGCCCTAAGTGATTAAAAGCGTATTATCCCCACTCCCCATACCGGTTCCATTGGAGCCGGCTGGGCTCGCGTATGGCCTCAAGTGAAATTTGAAAACGTGACGTCATCATTCTTGTGCGAACTATGGTCGAGGCATCATCGGTTCATTTTACGAAATAACACGGCAAAATGTTGACTTGTGATATGAAAACTTGTAAAAATAGATGTGAAAAAGAGAATAAACCCAATTGTCGTATTACATTCCATAAGTAAGCATTATTTTACTCTATTTTAAGCTTATTCACACCGTATTATATGGATCAGTTTTAGAAACATATACTATCACATCACAATGTAGCGATTCTCAAGTGTGCTCATCGTTGTTTACTGGGGTAAGTAAATTATGAAACATTTGTAAAAGTGTCTTAACTAAATACTCTGAAACTAACTACGACTCTGCAAACAGAAGAAATTTACTTTGCCGAATTTGGACTTCGCAAATTAGTTCATAACGTGGCGAGTAATTTGCGCTCCCATGTAAAAATGTCTATTCATTCAAAAGCAGATTTTACTTTTAAGAAGTAAATGGTGATATTATAATGCGAGATGCCTATTTACTGTCAGATTGATTTATTGACGAATCACAGTCAGCTTCACCCCCTTCGTTCTTCAACAGTTGATTTTACCCCTCGCCATTATCTTCTCGTCTATTAATTCCTATGTCTGTGGGTCATATGCATGTACATATAACAGAAGTATGGAATACATCGCTGATACAATGGTTATATGCATATACACATAACAAAATTTCGCCAACAATACCGATATATTATGTACTCACGAACTCATGTATCTGCTGCTGATATAGTACCCCTAAGGAAGTTTTATTAAACTACATCAAATGTTTTATATATATATATATATATATATATATATATATATATATATCTACCCGTTGTAATAAAATATTAATTAGAAAAATATATATAAAAACCATTACAACTATTAATACTATGTATTTATTTAATCTTTTTATCACTTAAACATCTTATTTAGGTATCTCTACCTACACCTTTGTGCAATTTTTGTTTTACTATTTACAGATATTCTTAATTTTATCCTTGATATTTTACACATTCATAATTGTTTCATTGGAAATAAGGTTTTTTCTTGTAATATGTATCTATCTTCTCACAATGAATTTTTTTTAAACTTTTATAAACTGTGTTCCTCGTGTTATTTTTTATCATTGCAATATTGTATTCATTTCAGGATCTCATTATTTGCTTTGTTATTTATTCTATTTGTTCTTAACATCTATTTTCTATTGTTGCTGTTTTACACGCTCATAAGGGATGTTTATTTAAAAGAATTAGCGAAGATAAAACCAAAATCCAATATTATACGTTAATATCAGCTTTGATGGTTGAATATATTAGTCGATGATTTTTATAATGCATAAAATATGCTTTATAAAAGCTGTTGGCTTCTTATTCAAAATAAATTAAATACCGGGTTTTCTAAATTAATAAGTATATCATCTCTTTGAAGTTCCATTTGATGTTTTGACTAAATACATGAAAAGGCTCGGCTCATGGTTTGTTCGTCACTCATTACTCTGAATGGGAACATAAAGAGAAGTTGCCTAAATTTGAATCAACTAATTTAACGTTTTAAAGTAGATGAATAGGTGGAAGAAGATTAAAGCAAAGGTCTTAAAACATTTCCTTTATCGAAAATTATATCTAACTAATTCAAATATTCGTTCACGTAGAAAACGTACAGATCCTTTAATTGTAGGCCTTTAACGAATGAATTGATAGGTTTCCTAATAAACTTTCAGTTAAACACGAATGTGTTATCGCGATGTTAATGGCGGAACACTTTTCGTAACAAACCAATATATAAACTAATATTTTCGCATTTCGTCATTTGTATATTATCAGGACTGAACACGTGTTTAGATTTATTAGGAATGTAATAAAAGTTTATTAAAACAGTCTGCAATCCCGTCTTTAGCCGGATTTTTATTAACAACAACACTCATTTTTCTCTGGGTTCATTCGCCTTTATACTAATTTTCACGTGACTACATCTTCATACATATTATTTATAATAATGTTAAATTTACAATATTATATTATTTTAACACAATAATTAACTACTCTTGTAGTGGACAGATATGACAAAAATAAGCCTAAAAACATTTAAGTTTTAGTTAAGTACCTACTTTTTTTAGGAAACTGTTTTTGGGTAGATAAATACTTACATTCAATAGCAGTTTTTTTTAATTATCCTATGACAGGTTTTAGTTTTTTATAACCTCGGATAGGTAGGTGGAGGTTTACGGTAGGTAGTAAATGTTTGGTAATAGGAGTCAAAGTTATCTCCTTGAAGGACATATGTAATCTCACTTCAGTTATAGTTTTTAGGTAACTACATCGGTTAGGTTTCAGTTTTGGATAGGCTTACCTCATTTGTACAGTTTTATTTTGTTACCTCGGCTAGTTAAATTTATAGTTTTTTTTTAAAGTTTTTACATAACAAGTTCTGCTTTGACAGAAGGAGAAAAAGCTTTCACATGTAATAATGATTACTCAGTTGAAATTATTTATAAATAAAACTTTTTTTTAAATACACAATTAAAATTGAGTTAAAAAAACAAATTAAACTTGAAAACAATGAAAAATAATAACATCAATACATATACAGGGTGTATCGGCAAGTACCCGACAAACTTTAACCAGCTATTCCTCAGCACATTTGGAGTAAAAAATGTTATGGGCGCTTTGCTGTCCGGTAACATTTTTTTCCATTAAAACAAAAAATAAATAAAAAAATCCACACTCCGTCACTGTCATTTGCGTTGTTCCTCGCGTTCAACAGCTGTTATTAGCAAGTGTGTCAAAAAGTGTCCTCGCTCTTTAATAATAGTTAAAAATGAGACGAATGGTGCCGTGCCATTTCGTTGTGGTTGTAAAAGCGCGCCAACGTAGGTACGTACGTACATTATTCAACGAAACTCGAACAAAATATTGCCTGATGGGTTTTCAAACTTTGACAAAGGATAAAACATTGGTGACATGTGGTGAAAATATGAATAGTAAATTTTTTATTAAAAAAAATGTTACCGGACAGCAAAGTGCCCATAACATTTTTTACTCCAAATGTGCTAAGGAATAGCTGGTTAAAGTTTGTCGGGTACGTGCCGATACACCCTGTATAGTAATCATCGTTTGGTGGCCATTTATATTTCAGATATCTCATTCGGGTTTAAACAGTTTAGATATCATCATCAACATCATTATCATGACTGACGAAAGATTATTTTAAAGAAATATAAACTGGAGGGTTATTTATTAGCTATATTATTGAAGATTATGCAGTCCAAAAGAAAAAAACAATATTCACTAATTTCTCACCATTCCCAGACAAGAAACCGAGGCAGACTAAAGTCCATATTATAATGAAGAATAAAACAAAGTTTTCAATATCATTTTCGTAGTGGTAGAAATTGAACCCATTACCAAACGAATCAAAGAAAATTAGGCCAAGAAATCAGTTTGGAAGACTCTGCTTTCGAAGAAAATCTAAATTGCTTTTCGTTTCATACCTGATCAAACCTTTGTAACCGGTAGACTTATACCTGCGTTAAAGATCGACCTGTTCAAAGGGAAAGTAGTGCTGAAAGGGTAATTTATAGTTTATTGAAAGGAATTCACGACCCTTCGACCTTTTCAGGTGTGTGAAATATTATGTAAGTCTCTCCTGGAACTCACTCCTTACTGAAATCGTAGTATATATAGTGTCAGAGTGTCTGTCATACCCGTCAAAAAAAATTCGACCAATCACCACACACGTAGCATGATTTATTATCACAACCTGACAGATTTAATATTATGTATTGCTAAAAAGTGCTCATTTTACTAATACAAAAATTTACTTATTCTTTTACTAAAAAGATATATTGCAAGTCATAAACCCGAGTTTACAAATTTTGCGGAATAACAAAACATTATTTTAGTTTGGGCATACACCTTCGTATTATCAAGAGTTTTTCGTGTGTTCCCCTCTACAGAATATATTCTGTTGGTATTATTGCCCATGTGGTATTGTTGAGATTATACTTATCTAGAAGTTTGTACTTGCGTATCTGAAATTATCATCTCAAATATTATATACTACTAATTGAATGAGAGTAACAAAGTCCTATTTTAAATCAACTATTTGGCGTTTCTTCTATCTTAATTTTTTTTTCTTACGTCCCAGTTCAGGTTTAAGATGGTAACCGTTTTAAATTGCCGTGCGCCGCAGTAGTAGCCGATAGGGATGAAACAAAGTAAGTCTTATAGCACCTATCTTGCCATTCCGTGAAAAACACCTGTATCAAATGAAATAATTTCACTAAAAATATATAAACTCATTATTTGGTAAGACGCCACAATTTACAAAAACATAATTTTGTAAAAAACAAGTAATTTATTACGAAAATAAAATCAACTGGCGGTCGACGAATATTTAGCGTCGCCATACGACGGGCTAGCGAAACACGGCATAACACCCCATAAAGAAATAACAAAAATAGTTTGTCATAATTTTTAATACAATTTTTACAGATTTGTAATACACATACGCAAACATGGGTAGTGAAGTGGATATTAAGATACTCTGAGCAACGTATGTGATGGCAGGACGATGTAAATTGCCAAGCACAAAGTCGAAAAAAAGACAACATTAAACATCTAACAGCAGAACTGCCATCTACAAGTGACGCTTGGGGCCCTAGACTAGACAGGCTCAGAAATCTTAATTTTCAATTACATACTTGGTTCTCCAAAAACAATGGGAGAAGAGGTGATGTGCAGTGACCTCCCTTTTCTGACTATATTTAATTTTTATAAAAACTATATTGTTGTTCTTTTTATACTGTCTTCCTATTTTTTTTTCATGATTTTTTTTGTCCGGTTCGTCATCATATTCCAGAAAAAAAGGATTTAAAGACGTGTAATCATAAAACTTGATTGGATTTACCTACAAACTTTTCTCGAGAGGCTGTTCATTCTGGAGCCAAGGGAACCATGGCATCCCCAATTGGTTTCTGTTGTGAGCCTGACTGTATTGGGGAGGGGAAGTAGATGGGGATGAAGAAAGTTGAGAAGAAACTGACTCTTCAAATTTGGACACCAAACACAGTTGTTTTTGTGTTCTGGTTCTCTTCAAATAATCTTGTTCTACCGTCATTTCAATGGAATATGTTTCGATTAACTCATTTCGATGTTTCATTGATCCCTTCGGCAACGGTGCATAGTCAGGAAACACGCCAAATAAGCGCCTTTAAATTTGTTCACAGTTATCATTTGTCACATTAAAACGGATCGTTCTTGAGTTTAAGTCTTGCTGGCCTCTGTGTTTCCTCCCTCCTACAACGTGGGTCTTTTCAATGCCCAAGTTCACTTCTTCCTTTTTTCAAAACGACCTTCCACATCCCCAAAGACGATATAGGCCCTGAACAAAATTATTTTCCTCAAGCCCTCTGATGTGGAGTTATTATGAAAATTTAAAAAAGCACCATTAAAACTATTTCAAGCAACCTTCTTTTTTCACCAGGGCGATACTGAAAGTATCTACAATTCTGAAATGTGTCGCGAATGTGTAAAGTTTTATTTTTATTGAATTAATTGCTAAATTACAGATAAATTAATCAAAAATTATAATCATACTTATATTCTGTAGGCTGGGATTTGAGCCCGGGACCTGGGTACTCATACTTCGGAATCTTAACCCATCGACTATGGAGGCCATCTACTCTAATGTGTATAAGTTTAAAATTTATATTTGCACGAGATAGTGTAAGGGATATTTATATTATTACACAATTTTTTGAAGCGGGTATCTCACAAAATTGTTCCTCCATTCATTTCCATATTATGCATAGGTTTCAGGTAATGCGAACATGATGAACTCTTTTATACAAAATAACACATGTAATATAATAACGCGCACGTTTCTTCCATCTAAGCTTTAAAAAGAAATGTCTGACAGATGTTTCCCAGAGAGAATATAAGATATTACCTTACCATACAAACATTAAACCTGATAATAATGTAACAACTATTTTATGAGCTGTGAATGAGCTTCTGAAGAGAGTTAAGTATCCCACGAATGTATTTTTACGCTGTATTATAATATGCTAATGTTCATGTTTACACCACGCATCGAAAATCGACCATTCCATGTTGACTATTTACCTTGCTTTTGAAATAATAATATTTAAGTTCATCCCTAATGTAGGCCTATAAAAACATGGTGGCTACTTCAGCGTGCTCCTGTACATTACCGACATTAAACACATCATATTTACTTTGGCCACCGTTCCTCCTGCCTCCCACCGACATGCAGCACCGGCCACAAACCAAACAAAGTCAATTCATTTGCCTCGTTGATAAAGATTACACGAGATTGGCCTCGCACGATGTCATACCAATTCATTAGCATATCTTCTTCACATTCTTTTCGTTATCGTTGGTGTAGTTTTCTCTTTACTAAACTCCAACATGCAGCTTTACCCATAAAACAAAGTAAAATTATCTGACTCATTGGTGGAGATTACACAAGGTTGGCTTAAAGCATACGATATCGTACCATTTCACACACGTTTGTGTTGTGTAAGCAAACTTGAGTGTGCTAGTGGTGTATAGACTTCGAATCAAACTCAATATATAAATAATGTGCTTGAATGTATCAATAGTTTGACCATGCTAGCTGAATCGCTACAAATTCGTGGGTAGTTCTGCCTATCGATCCGATATTGTAAAGTTTCTGATATGTACTGGAAATACTAGAGTAATTTTACATTCTGAAAGGACGTGGTTTTTTGAGGGCACCTTGTTGACGCGATGGGTCCTCGACTCAACTAGAAAACCTAACAGCAAATATCATTGTTAGTACTCACACACAATAAACATTCAATTGAAACATAATTATCTAACCCAGAAGTCTATTCAAGCAACTAAACGACATAAGTCTGGATATCAACACAAGAATAACCCTGGGTTACAAGTACGGAATTTAAATATATTACGAATTAAACTCCTCCAGAGAAGAACCAAAGCCAATATCTGTAAAACACTTCTCAGGTCTGTTTCAAGCTCAGTTCAAAGTATTTTTGGATATTTTGAGAGGAAGCTCTGAAGATAATAGGCATTTAAGATAAATATTGTTTGGCCGTCTAGTCAGAATTTCAATAACATAACCAACTGGTTAATGAGCATCCAAATAATTAGTTAAAAAACGGTTATTTCGCGATATAGTAACTTCACTCATCGGCTACGTGACTGTCGGCTACGTTGCTACTGTCCAGTTTTCTAGTTATTAGTTATCAGTAGTTATCGCGGTTATTCAGTTATTGCAGGTTATGGTTTTGTCAGTGGAAATGGGCATCGGGTTAGTTTTTGATAATCAAAAACGTATTGCGCTATACTCACTACATAGGTCTATCTATTTTCGCCTTACTAAAGGGAAATAAAGAAATTCGTACAACTCGTATAGAGCTGTCCCTTTTAACTATGTTTCGAACGGTTTCGAAGTTTTCGTTGTTAGTAGTATTAGCTACTAAATAGCCATCACGACCCTCATTACCTAATAACCAAATAACTGAGCTGTCGTTAGCGTAGTTGAGGATATGTATAAATAATCGTTTTATCGGATATCAAATATTTAAACTTCTTTTGTGTAAATCAGTACAAAAAAGACACGGCTGTGGCGAAACCGGTTAGAATACTTACGTAAACTTTGTGATTTACAAAAGTTACTGTGTTTCACTAATTCTCAATCATAAAATTACACTTTTCCAATATAGTATATAAGTACTTCCACATTTATTACTGTTTTGGTTTTGAAATCAAGGGTTAACCTAGTATAATCTGAACCAACATGTCGGTTTTATTCCCAATCAGACGAATGGAAAACAATTTGTCCGGCAGAGATCGTTTTGCAAGCGTTTAATGTATGCATTCATCTGTAATGGCCTGTAAATCTTTTAATCTACGTGTAATTTATCGCAAGGCGCACTTCCATAGAGAGCAGAGAGGCCAGGGATTACCAGCCCCTCCCCTTGTCCTTTCCCTTCCCCTGATGCCTGAACCGTCCATCTGTTTGTTTTTGATGTCCTCTATTACATTTTTTAATTAAATTAGCATAACCCAACTCGCTACGAGCTCCCATGGCGTGAAAATTACGCACGGCAGGCTAAAAATATTTTGGAAAAACTTTTTTTACGCAAATTGAAATTGTTTTTATGTTCGCATACAGGGTGCATCATTAAAAATGAAACATTAAGCTTTTTTGTTCATCAGTAAATTAGATATCTTTTTTTTAATAATCAAACATTATCATCTTAGAAATTCTCAGATTTTTATTTCAAATAAAAAAAAAGATTCAACTTTTTGTTAATTGCTTTCGTACTGCGAATTTTGATTTTCATCATGATTTCCAGAGATTTAAAATATTCATTTAACTTTACAAAATAAAACAAGCTATCGGTTCCAAATATTATTTGCTTTATATTTTAAATTCCTTCTATAAGAAACATGGATGAAGTCGTGAACAAACAGTATGTTCAAATATACACACATCATAGAAAAATGATTCACCTTTGCTTATATTTATATGCTTTTTAACGATGAACAAGATGATACCCTAGAAGGCATTGAAGGCCTTGAATGATGAACAGGGACATATATTGTTTACAGTTCCTCTAAAATGTTCTTAAGGATATATTTCACAAACGTTCCATTTTATTGAATTGTTAATTGTTTAAATTTTCGAATGAAATTCATTAATTTTTGGTTAGAAATGATGTGAACATTGCTCCACATTTCGTGATTCGTGGATGGTTTGAAAACTCGGCTATTAGAGAGACCATTAATTTCTATGTTCCCATACCTCTATCACCGACAATATAGACTGTTTTATCTCCTGGCCTACAGGACTATGGTCATGAAATTTTATTTTATAATGTCCATAAAATGAATAGTGATTAAATTATAATATGAAGTGGAATTTATAATGGTAAAGTATTATTTTGCGGACACTGTATATTCTGTAATACATGTAAGTAGGCGAAAATTCACTCCAATATCTAGGTACGTAAATTTAAACGAAAATTGAAAATGTTTTTCGTATTCTACATACCTTTTTGTAAATAAAGTGAGATTGTAGGTTTGAAAACATTTTTCATACGATGACATTTAAAAATGGTTTCCATTAATTTCACATCCTTATCGTTTTTACGTCGAATGTTATAAATTGAAAAAGGTTTAAAACATTTACAAAACGGCCTTGCCAAAAGCAAAGGGGTCGATCGTTGTAGGAACCTTTTATATACGCAATATTAGCCATTGGTTGGTTGGCTTAATCGAGGGGTACATTTAAAAACGATCGATTTTTGTATGGAGATTCGAAACATTTTATTTTACAAAAACAATAATCGAACGGATTACAAACCACAACATTTAGTATGGTCAACATCAAGTATGATTAGAATCAGTGGTCGAAAAGCTTAGAATTATTTTGTGAGGTTAGGTTACTCATTTAGAATTTTAATAACAAAACTGTGTAGGTTTCTTTAATTTTTTGATTGTTGTAAGTGACCGGTTTCCATAACTACCAATTTTAAATTAAATACTAGCATGATTAGAGTCGAAACAAAACAAACGACCTTTATTTTGGTACACAGTGCACAGTCAAAATCAACTTATTTGTTGTGATGCGATGAAGTTAATCCTTTCTTTATTACGTTTGCCATCTCTATAATAAACCAAACATTACCAAAAATAAATCGCACACTTTTGTTCGGAAAAGCTTCAAACCGACCTTTATCTCGATGACGGAAAAAAGTTACTCAGCAATCTGAAGTAACAGAAGAGACAGTGAATCGAATCTCCCATCGCTTTCAATCATTCGGCTCCATTCAGCCCAGATTCATCTCACATAAAAGAAGAGGAGACTCGATAATTCACAGAAACGAAATAATATGCTTTTTCTCGCACGGAACTCTGAACATTCCTCGTTTAATGTCGCGGGTATGTATAATATATCCACTTAGCTACGTGTATTGGTGACATCAGCAATCGGAGAATTTGTGCAGAAAGTAGGCCAGATTGCGGAGGAATCCCATTAAGTCTGTGAGCGAAATGGGGCGGGTTGGCGATGCGGGGAAAGGCGGGGGTGCCATAAATCATACCGAAACCAATATTGGATACAGGTGTACGTTCATTCGTGGATTTTGATACGGAGGATGCGCAAAAATCTCGCTGAGCGTAACCGAATTTTTGGAAAAATGTGTATTTTACATTTTACCAAGTAGGTACAATCTACAAATTTATGTAGCGGAAAAGTCTGGTGAGCAACAGATTATCAATTTTATTAAAAGCACGCAAATATTATGTGCCATTTAATTAAGGTAATTTTTAAAACCATCATCATTTTATACCGGAACCCTTTTTACCATATTCAAAATGGATAAAAATATTAAGAAAAAAATAGGTTAATATGAACGAGTCGTACAGAACTTATGAATGTTTACTTTATACCCCGTCTGTTTATCACATAATTATTGACATTATTTTACATTTATTATAAAATGCATACATTAATAAACATGTGTAACTATTGCTTTCTTCGTGGGAATAAATTAAGTAGAAATTATACTTGATTAAATAAAAAAAAATCTTCTCAAGTGACCAAACATATGATAATATGAAAAAACAATAAGTTCAAGGAAATTAATGTGAATTCCTCAAAGTAAGGAAGTGAATACATTTTCAGTCGTCAGTTCTTTTCAGATTTGAAAATAATATAAAATTAATCCAGTGAGTTTTATTTCGTTTATTTCCTTTTAAGGATAAGTGGTTTGCTCAGAACTATTTGGTCCTCCTTACGATTTTCGTGAAAATTTATCGCTGCGCGTTCAACTGAAAATAACGGAATCCCAACATGGTGACATAAAAACCTGCTCCTAAATCATTTCCGATTTTATGAGAAGGCGATAAATGTGATTGGATGGAAATAAAAAGATCCTTTTGAAAGATAACAAGCACTTTTTGTTCATCCTTTTTCCACGTCCGCCTATTATTTCTTCAGTTTAATTTCTTACTGAAATAAAACAAAGAAAATTTTTATTGATTTTTTATGGTGGTTTTATTATTTTATTTTTATTTTGGTTTTATATCTTAGCAATATATATTTTAAGCGGATAGTTATAATATTACTCTTGAGGTTTACTGATTTTCATCAATCAGGCTTCGACATATTATTATGGACGTAAAGTTTGGGTTTCAAACGTTTTATACACTAGCATATTTTATTACGAAATGGTTCGGAAATATAAAACTTACATAAAAATCCTTTCAAATATTTTATTATATTTTCATAAAAATTGCGTCAATCAAAAATTGAAGAGATGACGGATTCAATGGAACTAACCAATATAAATTTGGAAAAATAATGGAGAAACTACGTACCATACTATAAAGTAGAATATCTGTTTTTCTGAACAGTAGAAACTCGATGAATCATCGAAACGGCGATGTCATGAAATTTGCACAGCTCTTTTGTAGGTGGACTGAACTATTCGCAGCTAGCAACATAGGTACTGTTAAGACAAAACACCACCTTTTGCTACATACTTTCTGTTCATATCTCGGGCGAAACGGGTAGTAATCCTAATTAACTATAAATATATTTTTATACTAAAATACGTTTTTTTTAATAAATACTCTTGTATCATTTATAGTTCTTAATCTAATAAGGCAAAATGAACATTTTCCGCGCGGCAGATAATTTTGCTGGTGCCGCAAGCTTTCCATAAAACGATGTTCTTTCCGGAAGAGTATCAAATTGCAGTAAAACCGGAAGTTTCCTGCATTGCTTTTAGCTTGCATATCCGGTAATCATTGCTCCACGATTTCCGAAATGCTACACTTTATACGACTTTATGAACACTCCGAAAGCACTGGGGTGGATTTTACCAAAAGCCCATAAAACACGGAGTGTAGATTTGACCGCTGTGCCAAAAAGTTACTTCAAACAGTCTACATGAAGATGAGCAGGTAACGCATAATAGTTCACTTTTACAAGGTGCCGTCTTCACTTAGAAATAAACGAAAATACCCGTAGAACAGAGCGAGGTAAAACTATCATGATATTATGACTTCTGTTACCCGAAGTAACATTTTGACATATTATCGATAAACTTTGTACCATTTTTCATAAAAGATTTAACAGTGTTTGCAATGTTTTGTGACAGTCTCACTTCGAACTGTGGTAGACACGCTGGTTTCTAAAAGAACTTACCGATTTATATCCAAACGAGGGATAAAATATTTTTTTGGTTTGGTCTGTGGCTGAGTTGGCATAAGCGTAGTGTGTTCAATTCCTCGGCTGGCTAAGTCCTCCATCACAACACGAGCAACATTTTCCGCTTACTGTGGTGGTAGTAGGAGATTTTAAAGTATTTTCAAGTTATTAGTAACCCGTGAATGTTTGCCTTTTTTTTTAAAAAAAAGATTACTGTTATGGATTGTCTAAAATATGTTTAAAAATCATAATTTGCTCATGAAATGATAATATCAATCATTTGATTATATCAAAATAAAAATCATTCGTAGTAGGTACTGACACCTAACAAACTATGTATAATGTAATTCATTATTTTAGTAGGTTTGTAGGTTCCTGTGAGTTAAATTATGTACATTAAAAAATAATTTTATCGATGACGGAAAGGCAAAACGGTGTAAGCGACAATTAAGGCAAAAATGAGGTAAATGTACAGTTTTGATTAGTCGAAAATTCTAATCAAAACTGTATGTTTAACACATTTTTTACTAAATTGTCGCCCACACCTTTTTGCCTTTTCGGTGTATTATTTATTATTATTCAAAAGTACTTTCCTTTTAAACAGCAATTAAGCAGTTTGTCTACATGATTTTCATGTAAAAAAATGGACATAATATTCACATCGAATGAAATTAATACTCTTATTATTATTTACTAAATCTACATGCTACATTGAATAACTAAATATTGAAATAATTACCTTGTATGTAGTTGGTAATTCAAATTTTTTTATTTTACTTGGTAACATGTTGAATATTATATTTCATAACGTAACTAATGTTTGTCTTTTAACGTAACCAATATTAGGTTTGTGATAGAAATTTAATACTTTATGAAGGTAGGTAGATACTTAACTTTTAACTATTAAACAAATTTAAAATTTACAAGTATATATATATTTTTTTGTTTGACCTAAGATTGAACCTTCCTCCCCAGGGACTGGGGTTAACAATGCTAACACCAAAGCCAAATTCTAAATGGATAGTAGTTTATATATAAAAAAAAAATTTACTTCGCATATTGACTGCAGTAAATGGTTATTTAAAATATAATGCCATCCAATTTCAAAAACATACGTGTGTGTGCGTGAGTGCGTACCTACACAAAGTTATATTTTCAGTAAAAATTGATATATTGAGTTCCTAATATCTATGTTTTTCATGACAGCAAATATATAACATTTATTTTAGAAAAGTACATGTTTTTAAGCTTCTAATGCTTATCTATACTGGTGGCCAAAAGAGAAACGCTTTTAAAACCACCATTTTTTTACATACCACATATGTACGTATGTTTGCACTTCTTATTGGGTAGTATTCGATATTTAAATCAAGCAATCTAAACGTGATCATGAGTGTAACAAGAATAGTAAATTAGTATGGGAATACGACAATTTGGATGAATATGCATTATATATATACGTTGGAGTACTGTCAAGTCGAGTCAGCTGTCTTGCTAATCTCAGGATTACTGTCTGTATAAAGTTGGATGAAGGTTAGTTGATCAGGAGGAGGAAGCGGGAAGAGGAGAAGTTCCGGGTCACAGGAAGGCAGTGGAGGAGTCGAGGTTCAGAGAGTAAATATTGAACCGACGTGAGGGAATCAAACACAAACAGACGGGAGCCAAAGCGAAACATTTATTGCCTTCGTTTGCTATTTGGTTCAGGACTGCGCAGTTTCAATAGTGATTTTAGGGAGTCGGGAATCGATCTGTTGCGTTCATTAAATGCCCGAAATGGGACCAGAAGTGTTCCAGTATACCTTAAGGTTTATATAGTGCAAGGGTTCTAAGGTAATAATCAAGGTAAAGGAATGAAAGAGTAATATTGTTTTATTCATACTAAGTATTTGCTAGAGTGATCGTGGCAAGTTGTTCAAGAATAAAAAACGAAACTAACTGTGATTTTTATGTACAAAAGTAGACATATTTTAAACAGACCAATCAACATACGCATATAAAAAATATAATGACTTCCTAGCCAATAATATATTTTTAATGAGAATACCGCATAAGCCGTCCGGAACATGATAATATAGCATCATATTGTGAGACTGAAGGAAGGAACTGTGGATAGGAAAGAGATGGGGGAGAGGAAGGTTGGGAAGAAGCTGGCTATTTGAATCTCATCACCAAACACAACTAAAGTCATTTCAAGCAACGTTTCAATTCTGAATTCATCAGGGCGACGCTGAGAATGTCTTCCACTCTGGAACGTGCCGCAAATATACAAAATATTAAATTAAATTATTTAATACTTTCCTTATTATATCTGTGCCATATTGAAAATATCTTTGGCACAATTGACTAATTCAATGGTTGGCGCAAATAAAACTTTGGCTGTAAAAATTGACACAAGAAACTAGTCTCCTAGTTAGAATAATATTATACATGGTGTCCGGGGGTAAAGTGCACAAACTTTAGCAGGTGATTCTACATGATGGCAGAAGTAAAAAAAGATAAATAATTTTTTTGAAATTTCGTTGTTTTTTTCCCGTTGAAAATATTTCTCCAATAAAGAATATTATTTTTCCACACAAAGAATTCAACTTTTGTACTTGAAAACTGTCTTAAAACGTTGAAATTTCTAAAAAATTTCGATTCTTTTTTACTAGTACTGTCATGTAGAGTAACTTCCTGAAGTTTGTGCACTTTACCCCCAGTCTTGTATAGTATATTGTATTTCCTGTCTGTCTTGATATGATTAATTTTGTACCTATGAATCTGTGGTTTTCCCCAGTCTACCTAGGGTTTAAAACTCTGGGTTTTACCTAGTCTAAGTCCAACCTTTTAAGCTGACACTTAACCTTACGCAATGTGATGTTAATAAAGCTATATTAGTCAACATCATGCAATAATGTGAATATGAATTGACAGAGTTCCTAAAAAAGTATCAGTTAAAAGCGGATGTTTTATAAGGGGGCCGCACAGTGGCGGATTTTGACGATTTGGCGCAACAACGCTCTCTGAAAAAAAAGTAGTGAATTAGCTATATAAGATATGCGTTACTTTTTACACTGTGAAGATTCAAAATTTTTTTTATCCCCACTCCATTAAAGACAAAAAATGGAAAACATTATTCACTTTGAACCAAGACAACACATGTTATTTAAAAAAACCTTAGTTGAATAAAGCACGTACTCATAAAAATGTTTTCTGTTATTAAAAAAAAAATTGTTAACTATATAAACATCTAGATTCCGCACACCTTCCAACATACCTAAATGCCACATTGTGCATGCGCGCATAGTAAATTTCTGTTTGACGACCCATTACAGAGTAATGAGATTCCGGGTATAATTTTTAATGTGAGCGGTTGTTTGAAAAATCATCAGTAAAAAAAAAAATCATTTCGGGAACATGCGGAAGAGGGGGCAACTTATAATATTCATTAGGAAAAGAACACGAGTTATTGATATATTCTGAATGGCGAATATTTTTCAGGAAATCGGTATACTCTCACTTTTTATAACAAGATCATTTTTTTCCGTATGTGACCAGTAGTATCCCTAATAGTATGTTTCTATTTTTTTCTTATTTAATACATACAAATCAAAAGATTTATAAATAGAAACATACTTTAACATCTACCTACTTAAATATGATTTAAGATTTTCACGGCCAAAAGTATTTTTGTTATTTGTTTTTGGGGTGTTATGCCGTGTTGCTAACTCCTTCTTGTTTTTGACGGCCTCCGTGGTCGAGGGGTAATGCTCTCGACCAGCAAGCAGGATGTCGGGAGTTTGAATCCCGACAAAGAAAGTAAATTTTTATTTGATTAATTTGTGTTGTTTCACATTTTACTCACACAAAAAATAATGTATAGTATATTTGCAGCACGATGAAGCGTAAAAGATACTCGCCCTGGTGTACGACCATATTTCAAAATTTAAACATTGCTTGAAATGGCTTTTGTCGTATTTGGAGACCAGATCTGAACAGCCAGATACTTCCCGACCTTCCTTCTCCCCATCTCCTTTCCCACTCCACGACCTTCAACCTGACAATATACCCAAATGGGGATGCCATAGACTCACTGGCTCCAGACGGTTAGGAGCAGTTGAGACTCTTGTGCGGTTTCGCACACATAAAAAGTATTGTTTAGTTATCCTTGCGATTAATATGCACCTAAGCCGATTATTAAATAAAAACCATCATATTGTAGTGGTTTTAATAATATTTTTTTATCACTGGTGCAGAACGTTGAAAAATCGCGCCATATTATAATTGTAGGAATTGTGAGGATGAAATAATTTATAAAATATTTTCCTAGGGATCTCATTGCCTTTCAAAGACATATATTCCCAACTTTCTTTACAGATACTAATATTTTCCGACTTTATGTCCGGGTTAAATCTTCCTCACGGGAAAAACTAAACCCTTCCACACACTTTTCCACAAATGATCATCTAGTCAAACCACATTATGCAAGTGCATTATATAAGCATAATAAATACAAAATAATACAAAAATAACAAGTCAAATCACCAGAGATCAAATGGGAAAATAATTAACTGACTCCAGATATTTTCCTTATCAGAGGGTTCGGCTCTATAGAACTTCTAATTGGACCTATAAATCCTACTAATCCGTCAATATATAAATATTATATATTTATAATTATACTAGAATATAGCTGAATAAAATATTCGCCACTTTGTTAGTTATTTTTTAAATTAGGTTAAACATTAATAATAGAATTCTGTCACAGTCATTGGTTCCTCAAAGTTTTTTTTGGAAAACTGTATCGGACCATCCACCTTCAGTTTGTGCCGTGTTTGTGGCAATCAAGCCCAATGCAAGTTATTTTTAAAACTGTTAATAAGAATAGGCGGCGCTACATTTTTTTATAATCTCAAAGTGGGCGGTCGTCGAAATAAGTTTGAGAACCTGTGGTGTAGAAAATGAAATAGGAATTTTGTGGTAAGCTCTTGTAGCGTACTCCGTGACAATGTGGCAGTTTAATGCCTGGGCTAGTAAACAAATGGCACATAATCAGAACTGTGTAAGCACAAACATGTCTTATTATGATAAACACCACATTCCGTAACCTCTACACAAACATGGCCTGCTTGTTTAGTTTACATTGAAGACTTGTGTACCCCCTGCGCTCTCTGTGCCCCCGAGCCTCATATAAACCTAAATTATTATCTTTTGGTTATTGTGGAACTAATTGAGCTTCTGTAATCAAAGGTTTTACTAGAGTGTTAAGGTCTTTGTTGCAGCTTAGAAACATACTTTTTGTTTTTATCTGTTAAAACGTTTTCTCTACTTCTAATATGTACGTCTACTTCCACTATAATATCGATTTCGTGTCCGTATAAAACTAGTAGTTCTGAGAACAGTAGATCTGACGTCCAAAAGTTTATGTCTAACTACAAAACTCTTGTAAATAATATGATAATTCTTAAATTGTCAGACGGGAGGATTTTCACAAAGTATTTTTTTTTTTAAATTAATTTTGAATATAATATTACAATTCAGGTTTAAAATGGGTTCTGTTTCCTTTTTATACTACTCTTCCATTAAAAGCATTTGCTTTTGAATGGAAGAGGGGTGTACATTTGCGAAAAAATAATGGTATAGTAATAGAATGCATAATTTTGTGAAATAATTATATATTTTAAATTAAAGATTTATGTTACATTAAGGTTATGGTTACAAAGTAAAAAAATAATACAAATTCGTATTGCTGCTTTATTAAAATTCTAAACGGATTGCGAGTCATTTCCTAAAAACTATAAATACATTAAGAGTATATCGGAACACGTGTTACTAGAACCATCACATCACCGAGATCCCTCGCTGGTACTAGTATAAAATAATTAAAACGAATATAAGATGATGTAACTATATTATAAAGAAAGGTTCATCTGAGAGCACGATGCTTGAAATGCATTGATAAAAACTCTACTCCTGCAGAAATATACTTTCGATAATAACCTAAGCGAAAGATAGAATTACAATATTTTCTCTCATTACTACAAACATACTCACCTCTCCCATTTCGTGGACATAAGTCAGTATAGAATAAATCCTATGCGCATAAAGTATGCAAAGAATTAATCATATTAAATAACAAGAGAAAATGAAATTTGTTAATAAAATTAATACATGTAAACTAAAAAGTGTAGTTTTGTTAAGCTGAATCGATCGTAATAATTGTTGAAAATATAATTTTTAAATGTAACTTGTACGGTAACGGTCAGTGGCTGAGTTGGCATGGCATTTGGATCGCACCCAGACGTAGTGTATTCAATTCCTCGGTTCGCTAAGTCTATCATCACTACAAAAGCATCATTTTCCGCTTACTATAGTGGTAGTAAGAGATGTTCAAATATTGTCGGGTTATTCGTAACCCGGGAATATTTGTCTTTTTTTTTTCGTTTAGCTCAGAATTTTCAAAATGTCACATTTTATATGCAGCGACGTCAAATCAATCAAATAAAGTTTACTTGCTCACGCCGGGATTTGAATCCGCGACCTTCGGTTTGCTAGTCGAGAGCCCTACCCCTTGACCAGGCCGGATGTTTCAAAAATTATTTTTTGCAGTGATTTATTGGTTGTGGGTAAAAAAAATTCTCTTTTAAAGATTGTGTTGAAATTTTGGGTTGAGTGTCTACAGCAAATCTATCACTATTCATCAAAAAATAAATCCATTTTGGATTTTGTTGATTAATAAGCATATGTTATATTTGTACAGTTTTCTGATTTTCAGTAATTTTATTTCTTGGTATTTATTTTTGGTGGGTGTATCTGTGTTTTAATTAAAAACTTTATTCAGTATTATTTGTGGGTCGTTTAAATGTGTATTGGATGTGTTTACCCATATTTCAATAAAATAATTTAGATGGAAATGCATAGAAAACATGCCTATGATATTGTTCCATGCATTGTAGATATTGTTTTGACTTTTCATTTGATAAAGATCATTTCAGCAGATTGTGATTATTGTTCAGTACGATAGAAACTAAGTAAAAATGCGAACGGCGCCGGCGGTGCCAGTCGCATTCTATACTCTTGAAATTGCCTTGAAGTACGAGTATATGTCTTTGGCAGTGTGACAGGTTGCCGTACGAACACGAAGCTAAAAATTGTGGTTTTATCACAGACATAGGAATTAATAGACGAGAAGATAATGGCGATGGGTAAAATCAACTGTTGAAGAACGAAGGGAGAGAAGCTGACTGTGATTCGTCAATAAATCAATCTGACAGTAAATAGGCATCTCGCATTATAATATCACCATTTACTTCTTAAAAGTAAAATCTGCTTTGGAATGATTAGACATTTTTACATGGGAGCGCAAATTACTCGCCACGTTATGAACAAATTTGCGAAGTCCAAATTCGGCAAAAAAATTTGGTTCACTTTCAGAGTCGAATATTTCGTTTAAGTATTTAGTTAGACACTTTTATAAATGTTCATAATTTACTTCCCAGAAACCAACCAGCTTTGTGTTTCGCGTCCAGACGTTTCTCGATGTGATAGTAACAACTGATTCATATTATACGATGTGAATATGCTTAAAATAAAGTAAAATAATGCTTATATATGGAATGTAATACGACAATTGGGTTTATTCTCTTTTTCACATCTATTTTTACAAGTTTTCATAGTACAAGTCAACATTTTGCCGTGTTATTTCGTAAAATGAACCGATGATGCCTCGACCATAGTTCGCACAAGAATGATGACGTCACGTTTTCAAATTTCACTTGAGGCCATACGCGAGCACAGCCGGCTCCAATGGAACCGGTATGGGGAGTGGGAATAATACGCTTTTAATCACTTAGGGCAGGTCTACTAATATTCATATGTCTATGGGTTTTATGAAATTTTGGATCAGAAATCTGAAAAAATAAATTCGTGGATTTATTTTTATTTTTTTAGATCTCGATAACAGCGTCATTTATTGGGTCCAAAACTATAATATCTTTCAAGCTGGAACCAATCATACACATTCACAAAATTTCGGTTGGGCGGTTTCGGAGATTAGCCTGTACGAACACAGTGACTCGTGATTTTTGTATATTAAGATGTGTGCATTAAAGTATATTTTATTGAGAAGCCATAACATTTCACGTGTGAAAAACCTCAAAAATACTACCACCATGAAGTCATACAATGTCGTAAGTTTCCCTTTCATTCCATCCAGTTTCTCGTATAAACGAGAGTGCCATCATACTCGTAATATCGTCAACGATAATTTATTTGGTTTTTGGTAAAGGTAAATAACAACATTGGCTTTTGGGAGAATGTCGGGTAACACGTCATAGAGCCACGGTAAATATTTATACTTTCAGATGATATTGTGTGCCTTGCTCCCACGGCCGATAAGACTATAATATCTCTTATCTCCTGGGTTTTTATGCCACGTGTATCTGCTCCTGTTTACTGGTTTACATTAGTAAATTGAACGCCGAGTTCTGGCAGTGAAAATAATAGCTGGGAAGGGGTAGGAATTCAAATTTTGAAATGAAAATAATAAACGAGTTTAAAAAAAATAGAATGTCACATGAGTGTACAGTTGTCTGGAGCCAGTGAAACTATCGCACCCCTTGTAGGGGGAGGGGGAAGGACGGGATTAGATTACCTTCTTATTGACATAATATTTTTATTGATTGACAAAAAAATAAAAAAGCGACAATTTCTGTATATATGTGTACCCAGATGTATGGCAGTGAAGCATGGAACTGGCAGAGAGAAGATAAAAGTAAACTGAATGCTGTAGAAATTAGATCACCGAGACGTACCGAACGTATGATGTAAATAACAATATTTGGCTAATTCCTATAGAGCCGTTTTTGTGAAAAATCACCTCAGGGGACTGTACAAATATATTGATTAAATAATACTAGAACTACTGATTTAAAACTATTGACCTACATCTAAGACTGATATCTAGTGAATTACGACTAAGATCTATAACTTCTATCTTAATGACATATAAACATTTACAATCTAATTTTACTTTCGCCAGAAGAAGAAGGAAGTTCTATAATATTAGGGTGTCTTTATAATAAATTTTAAAACACGGGTGCAAGATGCGCCCAATAAATTTGCTGGATATATCTTAAATGAATTATTTTGTGAAAAATTAAGAGTTTCGCAAAGATGGCAAGGCTTATAAAAGCGTAATGATTAAGATTTAGAAAGTTGCGATTAAATGGTTTGGGCATGCAGATCGAATCAGTGCTGGCTTTGAACCAAACGTCGCTTGGCGCAAGTAAAAACCTCAAGGGTGCTGGATTCACATTAGGTTTTATCAACGCCTTTTTTTCTTGATTCCTTGGCGTCTACTCGGCGCCCGGAGCGGACTGCTCCGATTGCGCCTGCACAGACCCTGGACCAAATGAACGAAAACAGGAGTTTGAGGAGAACATATTTATGACGCAAATATAAATAGTAGAAGAAGTCGGAGACACCGGAGGAAGAAATTGCACATCAAGTGAACCAAACACCTACTTGAGTCAAGCCATATCAAGAGTTAGAATAACGAAGCAAGGAATTTCCTCTCCGCTTACCCCTGCTACAAAAAGTCGAGATGGTTAGGTAGTTAGTCTGAACGATTAAATAAATGATCACCTGTGGTCTTCCACTAGGGTGAATTAGACGAAAATTGATTAATTAACTCAATAAACATAATCCCTGTTACTTCAGATGCAGTGAAGATAGGCACTACACAACTCTTGGCAAACACTCCTAGCTTGAGTCACATTCATACATTTTGTGTGCATTCTTGCGTCGCATATAATACCCATTAAAAATGTAAGCAATAATAAGTGTTTTATTATTATTTGTAACAAGCATTTCGATCGGTCGGTAGCCGAGTTGACATCGCGTTTGGGTCCCACCCAGGCGTAGTGTGTTCAATAAGTCCTCCATCACAACACAAGCAACATTTTCAGCTTACTGTGATGCTAGTAGGAGATTTTCAAATATTGTCAGGTTATTCGTAACCCGAGAATGTTTTTCTTTCTTTAAAAAAATATATATTGATATCCTCACTGGGATCTCCCGCGGAATACTGTGCAAAAATCTCAACTGTCCGTAGTAGGACTATGGGTCATCCCCAATAATTAGGGTATGTTGTGAAGATGAAGGAATGGTGAAGAGAAGGAGATGATTAAGAAAAAGGTCGGCAAGTACTTACCTGGCTAGCTAGACTTATTATGTTATTACAATACTAAAACAAATTGTTTGAGTAAATTGATACATTTGACCGTATAGTTTCGGTTTTAAATTGCATTAATTTATTTACAGTTTTTTTTTTTAAATAGGTACACTGTTACCTATATCCTATTAAAATTCTTTTACATATATGTATTATTGTTCAAAGATTTTTTAGTATAAATCACATATTTTCGTAATTTAAGGTTGAATTTGTTTATATTTTCTCTCAATTTTATTTCGTCAGGTAATTCGCCAAATACCTTCATTGCAACACACCTACAAGAACGCCTTTTCACTCTAGGTTTTTTTTTTTTCTGAAGGCAATTAATTTAATTAATCGTCTCAAGTGTTGTTAGTGTTACACAGGTGCTCAATTTTTCTTAGAAATTAAATTGATGTGTGGCCATTAATAATTTTGTAGATTAAAAACAGAAGTAAATAGTTTGTTTAAATGACAATCTGTCTTACTTAAATACGTGGTGAAAATTTTAAACAATTTATAAATGATCGTGTATGTAAAAACCTTACTAATTAAAACATATAATATAGATTAACATAATTCACAGAAAGACAAATTAGATATCTTCAATGCTTATACAGTTAAAGGGGGTTGTTTATCTGGTGTATAAAATTGAAATAATAATAATTTCTTTTTTATATTGTCGAAAGTTATTTTAAATGTTCATTTTTTGTCTTTATAAAAATGTTGTAAATACCATTTTAGACAACAAATAAAATTAAATTTCATATTATTTTATTTGTAATATACTTTCGTATTTAAAAAGTGTATTTTTTTAATTTCAAACATGATAAAGTTGAAAAAAAAGCTTACCACAAACGTATTATATCAAAATTCAAAATATACAGTCCTATTATTTAAAGGATTTGCAAGAAAATTTTTACTTCAGCAATTAAAATATATAAATTTATAATAATAATTCAGACAAGATAACCAAAAAAATCTGACATTTAAGATTCCCTTTGGCACAGTTAAAACGTTGTTTTATTTAAATTTGTATTTGCATAATAATGTAGAAGGCATTGATGTTAAAGAAAACATTACTTTCATGGATGTTTTATTAAATTCATTCGATTAAAGTCAATTAAAAAACAACATAAAAGAAATAACCTCTCTTTTCGTGTAATGGATAACGGATATTCATAGTTTTATTATTGCTGTTCAGACGCAAAAAATTGTCATTACAAAGATATTTAAATTTAAAGAGTTTTACCGAAATTCACTGTAAAATTTTGGTACCTCGAAGTGGCGAAGTGTAAGAGCTTGCATTGTGCATTATTTAATTCACACTTAACCAACTCATAATAATCCAAAACTAATATTTGAATACGCCAAGTGTCAAACAATTTAGTATTTTTATTGTTAACTTTGTGAGTATCTACCTATACCGAAGCCGCAGTGAGTAGTGTATTGGCCAGTATAGTACCTACTAACATATTGGTTCCGAGTGCGCTGAGATATCTAGGCTGTCCCATTAGCCACATCTGCAAGTAAATAATTACAACTTTTTCTTTCCAAAAACCATTCTTAATATGGATGCTCAGGCATATATTTGTCTCGCAAAGGACGCAGTGAACTTACTGACCAACATGATTATGGATATCAATAATAAATTCACGAAAGAACATATCGCTAAAATTATTCCTAGAACCAATGACATATTAGGAACAATTGGCCAAATGGCTGTTAAAATGGCGAATCTTGAGGGTGAATTAACAGCTGCTTAAAACTGCAACCCCTAATGTGTGCACCCCCCCAGTTTCACAAACTCAGATTGTCTGTGATATCCTCGCCGAAATCAAAGAACAAAGTTACAGAGATAAAAATTTGATTATTCATAATATTCCGGAGAATACATCGTTATCTCAGACAGAATCAATAAATAGCGACATAGTGTCAGTGAAAAAAATAATTTTAGATTTAGATATGTCAACATTAAATCTTGACTTGAAAATCTACAGATTGGGTCAAAGGCGTGCCGATAAACCAAGAGGAATTAAAATCGAGTTTCCGGAAGCTAAATGGCCAAAAATACTATTAAGCAAGAAACACGCATTAAAAAATAATATACGTATTTACCAAGATCAGTCATTTATGCAGCGGAAACAATTGAGTGACCTAAGAAAAGAATTGGAAAATAGAAAATCTTCTGGTGAAACGGATATCACGATAAAATACATAAATAATAATCCGTCGATAGTCAAATCGAACCCAAAAAACTAAATTCTAAAATAAAAATATTTTATCAAAACGTACGTGGACTAAGAACAAAATTACAGGACCTGAAATCAACCTTACCTACTCTGGATTACGATTCTTACGCTTTCACTGAGACATGGCTGAACAAAAACATTGATACTACGGAATTGGGTTTCTTTGAACACACAGTGTACAGACAAGATAAAAGCAATAGCAATAAAACTAGAGGAGGTGGTGTGTTAATATCCGTAAATAATAAATTCAACTCAAGAAAACTCAAATGCATCTACACTCATCTGGAACAACTATTCATCATGGTGTCTACCAATAAGGAAAAAATTATTGTTGGCTGCTTAGTGCTTATATATACCCCCTTCTTCTGATGCTCAATTATACAAAGACCACTACCTCGAAGCTGAAACAATACGAAGAAAATTTCCAGATGCCACTTTAATATTAACAGGAGACTACAATCTACCTAATGTAACGTGGGACACAGAAAACAATAAAACTTCATGCACGGACAACATCAATCATGGTTCCCATGATATAATCGAGATGTCAAATTTTTTAAGTCTCCGGCAGTTAAACTATGTCTACAATGTTAACGCTCGTCTTCTCGATCTAGTGTTTTCCAATTCTTCTTCTGTAAAAGTATCCGCATCTGCTGAAGATATTCTCCCAATCGACAAGTATCACCCTCCTTTAACGATCGAATGCTACAGTTCAAAAATAGAAAAAAATCCATCTCCATCAACAAAATTAAACTTTTTCAAAGCTGATTTTAAGCAAATCACAAATCATCTATTGTCTACTGACTGGAACTTTCTTGACTTTGAAGAAAACCTAAATGTAATGGTAGACAAATTTTACTTAATTTTAAATAATGCAATTGAATTGTTTGTACCCGTCACTAAAATCACTGTGCACAACTACCCAAAATGGTTTAGCAACGACCTTATTAAAATAATTAGAGACAAAAAAATTGCTCATAAAGTTTATAAATCGTCACGTGATCCTAAAGATTATGTAAAATTTTGTGAACTAAGAAAGACAACTAAAAATATGTCCAAGTTATGTTACAAAAGGTGTATCGAAAACTGCGAAGAATTGGCAGCAGCTAATCCTCAGAATATTTATAAATTTGCGAACATGCTCAATAATAATGACTCTAGTATTCCGTCAAACATGTATTTAGATAATAAAATGGCCGATACCCCCCAAGAAGTCGTCAATCTGTTTGCTGAATTTTTCAGCAAAGTCTATGATACTGCAAACAACTCCATTATTTGATACAACTACAGCTAAAAATGACAACAAGATCGATTTTAGCCAATGTATATTCAAAGAAAGCGATATTAGAACTAAATTAAAATCCCTTGATATTAATAAATCGGCCGGTCCCGATAACATTCCTCCAATTTTCTTATCAAAATGCTTATCAGTTTTAACATTACCTCTAACTAAACTTTTTAACTTGTCTCTAAAAATTGGTACCTTTCCACAAAAATGGAAAACCAGTTTTCTATTTCCAATCTTTAAGAAAGGAAATAGATCAGATATCTCTAACTATAGACCTATATGTATCCAATCGTCAATCCCTAAACTATTTGAATCTGCTCTGCTTTCTAAACTCTCGCCTGAGATTAACAAAGTTATTTCACATCGTCAACATGGTTTCATGGCAAAAAAATCTACTTTTACAAACTTGATGATCTATCAGGAATACCTATTTAATACA
Source organism: Hesperophylax consimilis (assembly GCF_061612785.1). NCBI lineage: Eukaryota > Metazoa > Arthropoda > Insecta > Trichoptera > Limnephilidae > Hesperophylax > Hesperophylax consimilis. The sequence continues at coordinate 18,535,783 of NC_142840.1, read as the reverse complement.
ATGCAAAAGCGTCTTCAAACAGACGTAGTGTATACTGACTTTAGTAAGGCATTCGACAAAGTCTCACATAAAATTCTCATACATAAACTTAGTGCCCTTGGAATAACAGGGAATATTTTGAGATGGTTTGAGAGTTATCTGCATAAAAGAAAAATATGTGTTAAACTCAACTCACACTATTCACACCAGTTCGAAGTCTTTACCGGCGTCCCACAGGGGTCTCATTTAGGACCAGTACTATTTTTATTGTTTATCAATGATATAACTACGGTTTTTGATGGAGTCATGATTCTCTTATTTGCAGATGATCTCAAAATTTATAAAACCATTACAAATATTCATGACTGTTACGTACTACAATTTAATCTTGTGAGGCTACAAGAGTGGTGCACCCACAATGAACTATTTCTCAATATTGATAAATGTCAAACGATAACTTTTTCCCGAATCAAAAATCCCATTACGCATCAATATAGCATCAACAACATTTTCCTAAAAAGAGTTGAGAATATTAAGGATCTTGGTATTATTTTTGACAGGCAACTAACATTTGTTCCTCATATAAACGAAATAACCAACAAGGCCATGAAATGTTTGGGTTTTATATTAAGGACAACGAAAGATTTTAAATTAATAGATTCCTTCAAACTGCTATTCACTGGTTTAGTTAGAAGTAATCTAGAGTATAACTCAACAATCTGGTCTCCATTTTATAAGATTCACCAATTAAAAATTGAAAGAGTGCAACATGAATTTCTGCGATTTATTAATTATAAATTAGGAATTCCAAACGAATATCTTAATTACACTTTCCTCATGAACTTACTAAATTTAACCGATTTATCATTGAGACGCACAGTGTGCGACTTAGTATCTCTTTTCAAAATTTCGAATGGCAGACTGGACGCCATTGATTTGACGAGTCTTATATCGCTCCGTGTACCTACGCGCGACACTCGACAGACCGCTCTATATAATGTTCCCATATCTGCTAACAATTATTTTCAAAACTCACCTATTCAAAGACTTCACATACTCGGTAATAAGTGTAGCTCAATTGATGTTTATCATCACCAATCAGTATACAAACTAAAATACAGTATACTAGAATGTTTATAACAGATTCATAATTTTTTTTCAAACGCATATTTTATTGTTTCATTAACTAAGCTTTGTTTTGTAAAATTCCCAATCGGGCAAAATAAAGATTGATGATTACAAAGATGGTTTACAACAAACTGTAGTGTTTATCTTTATAATAATAATAACAAACTTACTTGTCTTGTGTGTATTACCTACTTACATTATTGTACTCTTGTAACTACACTATATTTATATAAACTTATCGAACTCATTGTCCAAATTCCAATAACACCGTAACTATATACTTGAATTGTATCTACTTAACTACCTACCTATATCTGTTATATTTTTCTCAAGTTTATGTATTAGTTTAACCTATGTTCTGTAAAATATTCAACCGACGTACTTTGTACAATAAACTTTGCTTGCTTATGTTTATAAAATAATAACACCATAACAATAACCCTACACATTGTTATGTAAGTTCATACTCAATTTATTATGCTATGTAATTAAAATATTTTATAATGCTACTGAACAACAAAACTCATAACATGTATATGTAAAAGCCTTCTAGGCGTTAATAAAATGAAATAAATAAATAAATAAATAATATGAAACTATGACAACAACGTTACATTATTAATGAAAACTGAATTACATTAGTATACTAGTGTATTGGTCAATAGGATAGAAATTATTAACGAAAATTTGTTTCAAATCACATAATACAAATCACAAATCGAAGCTGTTATTTTCCCGTGAAAAAAATGCTTATTGCGCATCAGGCGAGTGTGTGAGTCTGCCAAAGGTCTATGTGGTCAGATCTTTAAAAACATTTTTTATTATACAATAATTCAAATTATAAATTGAACAGTCTTTGTATAATGTGTAACAAAAACACCGTTTAACGGTTATGAAGTGATTTTTATTAGTAAGGCTGATTTATATTTAACAGTATAATTCTCATAGCTATATTTGGTAGTTTTTTAATTTGTTTCATTAATCCATCGTTGGCCAAGAATAGAACTGCTGTAATAAGCATGTGGTACAACTAAAGATATTATATTTGGTACAACCATAACAATTTGAATCCATTTTTTAATATAATACAATTTTCGAAGCCCTGAAATTACCTATTACAGATCAAGATAAAAGAGTATTTATTATTTGCTATCTGGTGCTTAAATAATCTAAGTAATTATTTTTGAGTAATATAATTGATCTATAGAAACAGACAAAAACCATGTATTCTTTTCGTATTATTTTTCTTGTGGGGTGTTAGATACACTATAATATTATACGTATAAATCAGACCCCATTACCTTATAAACCACAACAACAAAATAAACAATTATTCGTACTATCTGTAAATTATAAGGGGGAAAAAATAATGTTCCTGCATAATTATTATTGGGCTAAGATATTTTGTGGAACATTACGCTCCAAATAATTTCAACCACATTACTTACAACTTACAACCTTAGCATTAAAAGATAATGTACATGTAATGCGTAACTGTGGTAGAATTAAAGGTTTCGAATAGAGGTTTCGCAGTGAAACTGAATCGTTTTTCCGTTGCGAACGTGTCGGCGTTAGAAAGAATCGATAGAATGGAAACATACCCTTGTATTCCACCCTTGAACTTTTATCTGAGAGTAAAAGTGTTTTATAGTTCTCCTTACTTGCCGGAGTAGCACCCCTAAGCAATATAAAAGGTATTTCGGATCCCAAGGAACTGAACCCGAAAGCGAGCCTCGTTTGGTTTTATTCGGAAACAAAAGGAATTTAATTACGGCACTATTTGCGTTCACCCGGTGGCGTAGTGCTTGGGGAGGGCTTGTGATTGAAGTGCAAACATGCCTGGGTTCAACAATGATTTTATTATTTTCTCTTAAATGTTTTATGTTACAGTAGTTTTTCATTTCTTTGCTGGTAGGTAGTATTATTACATAATCAAACAGTAGGTACACAAATGACCTCACGGTCAAGCGATTAATATCCTCGATAACGAGTCGAGAGGTCGCGGGTTCGAATTCCAATATTAATAATAATAATAATAATAATAATTGGATAATTTGTAGAGCGCCGTTTTTGTGAAAAATCACCTCAAGGGCGCTGTACAGTTTATTTCCTAGGATCTACATTTGTTATTAAGACCAACTGTGCCAGCACGAGGTTCGTCATCCGTTCAGGTATGTGTCTGCCGCCAATATAGCGCTGACATGTGTCTGCTGCCAATAAAGAGCGCCGACACAACATCCTCACATAGACAACAAACCTTGGCAGCACCGCTGTGACGCTCGACAAAGACAGAAGATGGAGACTCTGCTGCAAGAGTCCTAGGTAGCGAAGGAACTGTACCAGCTGCTGCAGGGAGAGAGACTACCCGGTCCACCAACTGTGCTAGCACGAGGCTCGTCATCCGCTCAGGCATGTGTCCGCCGCTAATATAGCGCTGACATGTGTCTGCTGCCAATAAAGAGCGCCGACACAACATCCTCACATAGATAAAAGACCTTGGCAGCACCGCTGTTCAAAGTGAAGTTTATGTGTGTCATCTGTAACAAAATACATAAACAAAAACAGAAAATAAAAAAAAAACTTTAAACAAAATATGGCTTATCTGTCCTCCAGGCAGACATCCTCGGTTGAAAAGGTCCCGTAAATCCCGACACCACTTGACACTTGAGTCAGGTATAAAATCTTCGACTGCACTGAGAATCTTTGTTCTAGGTTCACTTTCAAAATTTAATCGGTTTAAAATGCTATAATAATTGCAAATTCCGGCTAAACGGTAGAAGTTACGCGCATTTCGTGAAATAAGAAGGTAAGCACTATATAAAACACGGATGCTGAACATTTTTCAGCGATCTCTTAACAAGGGAAACCTTCTGAAAGGATTAAACAAACCGGAGCGGTTAAAACACGTCCGTTCATGAATACCAAAAAATTATGATTAATAAGGAGTTATTTCACATTTAGTTAATTTTTGGAATATTTAAGGTTCGTTCCGTGGATTATTTCAGTACAACCCTAGTGAAAGACAGCCATTCAAAATCGAAACGTTGTGGTTTAATTGACTTTGGGAGACCTCACGATATACTCCTTTGGGGATGTCATGATACCACTGGCTCCAGACAGTGGGACGCTTGTTCGGTATCCACATAAACAAAAAATGATTATAATTGATGTTTTCATACTTAATTTTGAAGAAGTCGATTTTGTTTAAATGGTGATAAAAAAGTTACGTGTGATTTTGCTATTTTCGAAGATGGAAATATTGGTGACCGGATCAAAAAGATAATTCATCATATTTTTGAAAATTCATGGAAAGTGATGAAACAAAAACTTTGTTAACTGGGTTAAGTAGGTTAGGTTAGGTTAGGTTAGGTTAGGTTTAATTTTTTTCATCGTTTCTAATGACTTTATATCACTTTTCAAAGGTGTGTTGAATTGTCACTGTGTTGAGTTATCATGGAACCAAAAATATTAACACTATAAAACTATGAATAGAAAAAGCAAAATAAATGTCAGAAAAAAACCTTTCAAAGAATTGAGTTGGTTCTAAGAATCAGATAAAAATGTTGACAAATGTAATTCATTCAGGTTTCTAGATATGTTTTATTAAAAAGGTGGGTCATTCGAATAAATAGGCAATGATATTTTATTAACTGGATTATACATAAAACATGATTGTTATCTCAACTTTTTAAAATAGGACGGCAACAAAGCAACTGAACGATTTATATCCTTGACGGAGAAACGTATGGACCGAGGTTTAGGAGCGGGTGGGCGGAAAGGATTTAGTGTTTTTACTGCTCCCGTGGGATCGGTTCCCCTGTACCACTGTCGTTTGGGCGGGGGGAGGAAGGAGGTAGGACGGGAGCCGCAGGATGTTCCGGACCACCGCCTCAGACCTCAGGGCCGCCCAAAGCCTTTATCGTCAGGGTGGCATTGACACAGAACACTCCAGATGATTCGATTGAATTTACTTTTCTTCTTTTGGTGCGTGCTCCTATCAAACATTGGCTACCGTCAGATAGCCAAGTAGAGCCGATCTGTACTTGTACTAGTCATGATGGTTTCTGATCTATGAGATGCGTCACTTAATTAATGATCGTTTGTATAATTGTCGAATATTACGACATCAATGAAAAAAAAAGTTATTATTCTTGTAGCAAGTCTTATAGCTGGCCAGTAATATATTCGTTTATATAGGGGAATAGAGACTTATTGGAGACGTAGGACCAACCTCAAATGCTTTTATCATTGCAATCTAACTTCAAACTTCACAAGTGCACTACTCAATGTGATGTAGTGTGTTAGGAAACAGTATAAGGACATTGAAATAAGACCGGCCCTTATTCAATTTCTTTGACAGGCGACGCGGTTGTTTGACAGATGCTTTGTTCTCTTTCTGTGATAAAAATATCGAAACGCTTATTATATAAAGCCATGCCCAAAGTGTACTAAAGTCAATATTTTGCACACCTATAAAAGTGTTTGGTTGTTTTAAGAACCATTAAGGATAGAATAATTACTACACAATGTGCTCTAATAATATTACCAAACCGCAGTTGCTGGATCCTGTTTTATTTATTTTTATTTATTTATTCGAGACACAAACAGGATATTTATAAAAACATTAATAATGGATTACAAAATAAAAAAGTACAATTATAAATATCCCTAGACTAATGTGTCTGCAGCAATCACATTTGCACATTCACATAAGCAAACATGTAAAATAATGACAGTATTTAAATACAAAACTTAAAACTTAATTACAAAGATTTAAGCACATAATAAGTAGAAAAATTTAAAGAGTACATATTAAAAAAAATTCTAAACCACTAAACATTTTTTTTATTTATTTATTTTTCTTTTTTTTTTAAGTACAGAAATCGTGGAGATATTTCTTGAAACACGTTATATTATTTGCAAAAATATCTATGACAGTGTGTATTTTAGCAAGATCATTGTATGATCGAGACATTCTAGACATAGGATTAAAATATCCAGTGTTATTGGCAAAAATTTCGGTCCAAAATATGTTCATATTTCTAGTATATTTGGGCCTGGCGTAAAAATTGATTTGATTGACTAAGTTACTATTAACACGATTATTCACAATTTTGTAAAGCATTAAGAGGTCATTTATATTTCGTCTTTTAACTAAACTCTCTAATTTGAAATATGTAAGTCTTTGTTCATACCCATTTAGAAGATGGTAGACACCTGATCGATAAGACAAAATCCGTGTAAATTTTCTTTGGACAGATTCAAGTCTGGATACTTGTGTAATGTAATGTGGATTCCAGACTGTTGACCCGTACTCAAGAACACTGCGGATTAACGAATTGAATAGAATTATTAGGCTATTAGAGTTCTTGAACAGTTTACTTGATCTTACAATAAAACCTAGTACTTTATTTGATTTATTTACAATGTATTCTATGTGTTGGTTGAACGTTAGTTTGTTGTCGAATATAATTCCTAAATCTTTGATCGATTCAACTGTTTCCAGATTGTGACCACATATGCTATATGAGTATAGAGTTTTGTTGGTGTTCTTGGTGAAATTTATAACTTTGCACTTAGCTATATTCAATTCCATTTCATTGTCAATACACCAGGCAGATAATGTGTTAAGGTCTTGTTGTAAGAGTTCACAATCTTCCATAGATTTAATTGCTTTATATATCTTGAGGTCGTCAGCGTATAGAGAAAAATTACAGTGGAGTTTACATGTAAGGTCGTTGATGAAGATTAAGAAAAGCAAGGGTCCAAGGTGTGATCCTTGTGGAACGCCCGACGTGACTAAAATTGGGGAAGAGTTAAAACCGTTAACAGTAACCAATTGACTTCTATTTGATAAATATGATTCTAACCAACGAAGCAGATTTCCGTGTATGCCGATTTTATCCAGTTTATTCATTAAGATAGGGTGACTAACTTTGTCGAAAGCCTTACTGAAATCGGTGTATACGGCATCTACTTGTGTTTTTTTATTCATTGATTTACACAGAAATTCCATATACTCGATTAAATTAGTGTTTGTGGATCGTTTAGCTACAAAGCCATGTTGAAAAGGGCTAAGTATGTGTGTTACATGATTAAATATTTCTTTATATACAATGGACTCAAATATTTTGCCAAAACAAGATAAAAGGCTGATAGGATGGTAGTTCTTTACATCGTTTTTACTGCCAGACTTATGGATCGGAATGACGTGGGCAACTTTCCACAGATCTGGAAATACCCCTTCGTTCAGACTTTTGACAAATAATTTGTGTAAAGGTGCTGCAAGTTGATCTGCACAATTTCGAATGAATAGTGGAGGAATACCATCTGGACCGGAACCTTTATTGATATCGAGAGTGTTCAACTTCACCTTGACCTCGTCTAGGGTTATTTTGATATGAGATAGTGGATAATTATAGAGTGGGAAAGACTGTTTAGAGTCACTTTTAGAATTAGATGGTGAGCTAAATACAGAAGAGAAGTAAGTAGAAAAGAGTTCGCATGTTTCTTTGCCATTTGTTGCTGATTTGTCGTGGAGATGCATGATTTTTGGGAGAGAATTAGAAACTCTTTTCGATTTAATGAGGGTTGACAGATTTTTGATACTGTTAGGGAGAGAATTTTCTATGGAATCTACATAGGCTTTAAGGCAGGAACGTATGGATAATTTTACTCTAGCCCTCAAGATGGAAAAACTGTCATAGTCACATTGATTTTTGTATTTTTTCCACTTTTTTCTAAACTTTTCTTTTTCTCTGAGTTGGTGGATCAAAGCACTGCTGAACCAAATTGGAAACCTTTTGTTGCTGTTTCTTAAGCGCGGAGTATGTTTTTCAATTGATAGCCATAATAGGTTATAAAAATGTAGTAGGGAGTCATTACAATTCAGAGTATTAAGATCGTTCCAGTTATTTAGTGATAGCATTTCATTGCATTTAGTGTAGTCCGTTTTATTGAAGTTATATTTGATGTGATCTGGGTTGGTGGGTAGGAGTCTGTATTTAGACATTAGAAACTCGAATTCAATGGGAGGATGATAGGAGTCAACTTTAGATAGCACATGTGAAGCAATTTGAATTTCAAGGTGATTGTTGGAAAACACTAAATCTAAAATTCGATCTATATTATTAGAGACGTGATTGAACTGATTAAGTCCAGTCAAATTTTGAAATTCTAGTAGGGATATTGATTTTTGGCTATTATATATGACTGGTCTGGTGTGAATTTCATTGACATTTAATGGGCATTGAATAGATGGTACATTAAAATCGCCCATTATTATTGTTACATCCTCTGATGATAAATTATTATATGTTGTTTGACACTTTTCGAAAAAATCTCTGAGATTTTCGATTGGAATATCTGGAGGCAAATACGCCAAACATAAGTTGATGGTTTGCCTAGATGTTTCATACAATTTAAATTTAATCCATAAATCTTCTGTAAATTTTGAGTTGTGTGTTGGGACTGTGATAGATGTCATTTCTTTTTTTATGGCTATTAGAACTCCACCACCTGATTTTTTAAAAGCACTCGATGTGTCCCTATCTCGTCTGTAAATATTATATCGATCATCTACTATTTCATGGTCATAGATTGAGGAGTCTAACCATGTTTCTGTAAGACAAATTAAATCATAATTGCAACTGAGCACTTCGCAGTGCAAATCATTTAATTTGCTTTTTAAACCACGTACATTTTGATAGTAAAATGTTATTGCCGTTTTGCTAGAATGCATTTTGAAAGTATATAATTAAGCATTACTAAATATGTATTTTTGTAAAATTGATGTGAAAATAATTTATGTGTTATTAAGTAATTATGCTTTGAAAGGGGGCAATTTTGAACATGAGAATATTTTGTTTGTTTGTGGTAAGTGATTTTGTCTATGGTATCAGATATTGACAGAACTAGGTTAAGAAGTTCATTTATGATTAGGTTAATTGATTGTAAACATAACATTTGTGTCGTAATAGCACAATTACTTGCAATGATGTGTAATAGTTTTTTGTACTTAGCAGGTTGTAATAATTCATGAGAGTAGTGACAGATCGTGTGAATCGTGTTTTTTAGTGACTTTGTACAGTAATTAAATAATGTTAGATTTATATATTTCCTAAAGGGCCGGTTGATCTGGTAGAATGTGCATCTTGTGTTGACTTCAATGTTGATAGCCTGTTGACATCCTCTTGGTCAGCAATTAGGATTATGGGGGTTGAATCTGTTTTCGTAGCAATCTTTTTATTTTTATAATGTGAAGTTTGTTGTCTTCACGAAACACTTAGGATGGGTTGTTTCATAGAATTTGAACAATTCATAAAAGATAATATCCTAGTTCTGTGGAATTCCTATTCAAGTTCTGTTACTTTCCAAATCGTCTGAAACAATTGGCCCATGGTGAATGGTGAGAACTTTCACAGAACTTGAAATTTTATATTGAAATTTGATGAATTATTCATATTCTGTGAAATAACCCATCCTTTTTTTGTTATTTGTTTTTGGAGTATTATGCCGTGTTGCGCTAACTCCTTCTTTAGCCAACGTTTCGGATACCCCAAAAACAAATAACAAAAATACTTTTGGCCGTGAAAATCTTAAATCTTAACCCATCCTTGTTCATCGTGCTAAACAGATAAAATATGGATTTAAACACCTATAAATGCGTTGCAACCTAATTTATTAAATTGATAAGTTTAGTTTAACTCTGTGAAATCTTTATAAACGAAAATCGATTTCATCTATTAGTCTCGCATACCTACTTCGAAAATTTGAATTGCAAATTACCATTGATCATTATCGTTTACGAAAGTTCCTTCATTCATTTCAGTATAATATCAACTAACTGTGAAATATTAAAAACAGCCCTTTCAGAATCAGTAAGAAAAATGCCAGTGATTCCTGCTCTGTCGGTTAGCCGGGGTGGTTACTAAGTGGCCCGATAGCTGGCGCTTTGTAAATAGCTGCATTCCCAACTAATTACCGATTGCGGTTCGCGCCACCGCTAATATTCACCAAGTGGCCTATTGTTCTTCGGGGATATTTCCTGAAATCACCGCTGTTTCAGTATTACCCATTCGCAGCGGCTGTTTCCATATTCACTCGTATATGGGACTGCGAACTGCGATACGTTAGTGCGGGTTATTGCCACTCGCAGCAGCGCTGACTCGTATAAGTGTGAATTAGAAGACATTTTAACCCGATTACTGGCGGGCTTACGTCCTGGTTGAAATGACTTGGTATCAAGCAGAAGAGTTTTAAAAGCAGAATTAATATCGACGGTGAAATCAACTAAAGATGAATGCTTTCCATGATACTGCATTGCAAATAACAACACAACAAAATTAAATAAAATAATTTACATGATATTCGAACAGTGAAATTATTCAACATGTTGATCAATAATTAATAATTATTCATTATGACTTTCTAGTATAGGTATCTCTATACATTGTTAACATACCATGAGTGAAAACATGACTGATATCACTCATGTTTTGATAAATAATCGTATTTAGCCAAGGATATTGTGGTAGAATTTTGATTGAAAGGGTAAGAAAGGAAACAAAGGATAAAATATGGGATGTGCAAGGTGCTTTTATGAGTGGAAGGGGGTGCATGGACCAGATCTTCTCATTGCGTATGCTCACCGAGAAGTTTCTGGCAAAAAACCAGAAACTTTTCTGTGCCTTTGTAGATCTACAAAAAGCATACGACCGAGTCGACAGGAAAAAGCTATGGAAGGTGTTGTCCAAGTATGGAGTGAATGCGAATCTGACTCAGGCAATTGCGTCTCTATATGAGGGAAGCGTTGCATGTGTTAGGGTGAACGGTGGTTTTACGGGGTGGTTTGATATCACAAAAGGTGTTAAACAAGGCTGCGTAATGTCACCGTGGTTATTCAATCTATACATGGATAATTGTATGCAAGAATTGAAAGAGGTAGGATTGGGCGCGAATTTGAGTAATCTGAAAGTATGTTGTCTGTTGTATGCTGATGATGCGGTGCTGATTGCTAATAGTATGGATGATCTGCAGTCTCTCGTGTCTAGGATGAACGAAGTATGCGTGAATAATGAGTTAATGATGAATGTAAGTAAGTCTAAAGTAATGGTGTTTGAAAGAGAAATTACGAAAACAGTGTGCAATATAGCTGTGAATGAGGAATACTTGGAGCAGGTGGATGAATTTGTGTATTTAGGAAGCATGTTTACGAGAGATGGGAAGGCTGACAGAGATATTGAAAGAAGGCTTAATGCAGGTAACTCCATTAATGGAGGACTGAACGCAGTTGGCGCTAACAAAAACTTGTCCAAAGAAGTGAAGTTAGCAGTCCACAATGGAGTGCTGGTACCTACCCTGATGTATGGAAGTGAGGCATGGAACTGGCAAAGAAAGGATGAAAGTAGTTTGAATGCTGTTGAAATGAGATCCCTGAGGCGTATGTGTGGTAAAACCATATATGATCGTGTGAGGAATGTGGATATCCGCAAAGAGTGCAAGGCTGATGTAAGCGTAATGAGTAAGATCAAGAAAGGGACGCTTAGATGGTTTGGGCATGTAGAGCGAATGAGCGAAGAAAGGAGTGTAATGAGAATATACGATGCAAATGTGAATGGTAGCAGAAATCGGGGACGCCCGAGGAAGACATGGCACGACCAAGTGAATCAGATACTTGAGTCGGGCCATGTCAAGAGTCAGAACAATAGAAGAGTATGTATGACACGATGTATGAATGTGAATGAGGCAAGGAGTGTGTGCCAGGACCGAGTTGTTTGGCGGTCCGTCCTCTCTGCCTACCCCTGCGGGGAAACGGCGTGATGGTTAGTTAGTTAGTTAGTTTGTTATATTGTAAATATTATCAACGTTATTAATTATTACAAATAGCGCAGACCCATGAAATATCACGAGATAATTATTTAAATAATACAGCAATATTCATGAAAATGTAATATTTCATTGATAGGTTTTTCTCATTCGTCTGAATTCTCGATTCAGTTCTAATTTTGAAAAGATTGGAGCGCGCTAAAATTACGCGCTATAATCACGCGCTATAGAAATTTCAAATTTAAAAGCAAAAAGCACGTCAATTGTAGTCCTTCAAATATTTAGTAATAAACTGCAACTCATTAAGGACGTGAGTTACGTCAAAGTAAAAAAAAATGCCTTGGTGTGTGATAATAATAATAATAATAATTGGATGACTTGTATAGCGCCGTTTTTGTGCAAAATCACCTCAAGGGCGCTGTACAAACTTATAATACATTTCTACAGTGATCTAGTGAATAGTATTTCAATTACTCGGAAAACACTAGTAAAGGCCAAAGAATAACATTTCATTTGAAAATACACGCAAATAACTTATTTTTTCGATTATTTTAAATAACACAGTTGCTTCTGGTCCAAATATTTCATGCGTCCTAGAGAAAATGCAAGACCGACTAGAGTAGAGGCCTAGCCGTTCAACAGCCTAATTATGAAGTCAGTTCTGTCAACAACTAAACTTCAATGTTTAAAATAATCTAATCACTCTGTTTATTTATTTTAGGTTAAAACAACATTAATCAGCAGCACAAACGAGTATCAACAAGAATCGTCGCCATTTGCAAACTGTCGTTATTTGTAACTGTAGTCTGCATTGAGGGAGAAATCAACGCAACTTTTATCGTTTACTTCGTTCATATACATAATTTTTTAAATATTTACCTTTGTCATACAAGAGCAACGTTTTAATAAAGAATATACTGGAAACATAAGAGTGTTTCTTAATTGCTAAATTTTATCTTAATTTATTGAGACAATATCAAGTTTAGATATATTGTAACGTTATTGCATAGTGAAAATTTTGTAAGGGTCTAGCCTAGCATGTCAACATTAAGTCAGTTAAGCTAAGTTACATAATATCTTAAATGAGCAAATACATACATGCTGGCTTAACATAATAGGCCCTTTACAACAACATAATGATAATACTATTGTTGTTACACGCGAATTCTACACAAGACTACATCCATACAAATTTGGCATGTACGGAATGCCAGCAAGTAAGCAGCCGTGCTAAAATGGTTAAAGGAAGGTTATAGGCATCAAAGGGCCATTTCAGAGGAGCGGTCCGTTAAGCTGACTGCGAGGGTAGTAGGAAATAACCATGAACATCCACATTCATAGACTTACCCTAACATGAAATCTGGGTATCATTTCGACGAGCTGGAGCCAAACTACGTGATCATATTTTTGGTACTAGACGGGTTCGAGAACGCTTTAAATAAACTACGACATCATTGTAAATTGACCGCCGAAGAGTGCACATTGAAATAACCAGACGAAGTAAATAGTGAAACAAAATTCAATTCAATTAACAGGTCCAAACCTTTGTTTATCCGATTTAGGATTTGTAGTTTGAAGTTTAATACTCATCCAGCAATATGCGAGCCTTGTAAAAAGGACTAGTTAACTGTCGAGGACTGAATACATATATTACAATTCGAGTTGAGCGTTTGTTCCTAGAAATTTATTGACAAATTTAGAGACGATCACGCCGCGGCGTGATTTCTCTTTTGCGGCGCGCCGCCTCCCGCGCTCCTCGCACTTGGTTTGTTTCCCTTTTCCTGATTGGCTGATCTATCAATGTGAATGTCTATGGAAATAACCGTCGACCGGTACCACGTATATCACGTGGAACTTCAGCGCGATCCTCGATAGCGGAACAATGTGTTATGCCCACCGTTAATTTTGATACATTTGCATAATGCGGCAAAGTGGCGCCCAACGTGGGGCGTCAATGAAGTCGAATAATAACGAGAGGGAAGCTTTGCAATTAATTGGTTGAATCGGTGTGTAACTCTAAAAAGATTTTACCTAACGGAATTCATAAATATGTTTGTAAATTTTAGTAGTTTCAAATGATAATTTTGAGTATTTTGAGAATTAATTGAGTAAGAGTACCAACTGCTGCAAAGCCTCTAGAGGGGAGGGGAATGAGACGGGTAAGAGGAAAGTGGGGTACCTGAATATTCGGATCTGGTCACCAAATACCGCTAAAGCCATTTCAAGGAACGTTTCTATTCTGAAAGATGGTTTCCACTTTGGAACTTGCCGCAAATATTCGAAATATTATTTTAAATTAATTAATTGTAATGCAATACAAATTAATGAAATAATATTTACTTTTGCAGGCCGGGATTTGAACCCACGACCTCCGGATTCTTAGTAGAGGGCCTTGCCTCTCGAACACGGAGGTTGACAGACTACTTTCCTCATGTATCAAATTGTTTGCCACTTACCCATCCAAAGTCGGCAAATCCTCTCAAATCTGCCCTTTTCTTTGCGGAATCCTATGTTTCAGTTCTTTCACCCATTTTCCACCAGGTTCCTTGATTATCTAAGAAAAAATATGTTTCAATAAATAAAATTCATATTAAACATAAGAATATGAATATTTCATTCGCTTGACTGCGTTATTATAGCTGATACCAAATACCCTATTATATTAATAATACCTCAAACTACTGACATTTCCCATATATTCTGCTTGCAACACGCTGTACTAGCGCCTACTAGCGGCATGAGTTGTTCATCTTGGTTTTCTTTCCTAAATTTGAATGGTTTTATGTAAAATACATTCTTTATTTTACGTTAATAAATTATAGACATCGAAAAAAGGTAACTTACGTAGTAAAGAATCTTACTGCTAAAAAAATAATAATGCGGCTATTAACTCTGTCTACGATGGATTAGAAAAGAAATAAAATATTTAATATTTTAAATAAAAAAATATTTTTAAATTATTTTCATATTATAGTGTATTTATGTAAGCTTTAATGAGGACTAATTAATATTATAGGGTATTTATGTAAGCTTTAATGAGGATTAATTAATATTACAGTGTATTTATGTAAACTTTAATGAGTGAGGACTAATTAATATTATAGGGTATTTATGTTAGCTTCAATGAGGACTAATTAATATTATAGGGTATTTATGTAAGCTTAATGAGGACTAATTAATATTATGGGGTACTTATTTAAGCGTTAATGAGGACTACTTCATATTATAGCGTATTTATTTTAATTGATTATCTAAACGTAATTCAATTTAATTCAAACAATTATAACTTACCTGTTAATATTTTATGGCATCCTGAAAACCGACTCGGAGTATTTTTGTTGTTTGTAATTATTACATTCGTAAACAGAAGTACGTTTTAAAGAATATATAATTTTTAATCAATATTGATTAAAATACAAAATAGAGAGCGCAAAACACCGCCACCAAGTTTTATATAAATTCAATTTGTCGCCATTGATGCGAATGTCAACGTCAATATGCTACACTAGCGCTTCTAGCGACCAAAATTGTCGATATTGACAATATTTTACTTTGATATTAATATTATACGTATTATTATTATTAATATTTAAAAAAATATTTTTTTTAACCTAACCTAACCTAACCTAACCTACTTAACCCAGTTAATAAAGTTTTTGTTTCATAACTTTCCATGACTTTATATAACTTTTTAAAGATGTGATGAATTATCATTGTGATGATTTATCCGGTCACCGGTAGTTTTAGGTATGTAATTTTTCAATTTCAAGACGTAAAGGAAAATTGTTAAAAAAGTGTTATTACTAAATGGATATAGATATTTATGACGTCTATGCTGTCAGTTATTTATATATCTGACATTATTATTTGAATGGCGAAAAGCTATATTATTATAAACGTATCGCAATAATAATATTTCTTTCATCCTAAAAGGCGACTTCCGCAATAATATTTGCCAAATGATTAAATCAGAAATAACAGTCGAACCAAAGACCTCTTAGCTACAAATTCAAACAAAAGAACAGGTTTGATGTAAATTGTGTTTATAGAACCTAACCCTTATTCAAATTCTGGATGATTCGATAAATACGGCATAATATGAAGGCTGTTTCGGAGCTTTTTCTCAAAACTTTCGCCAACTTTTGATTTAATGTTTCAGATAACTTTTCGGAATGCGGGGCAATAAATATCCGAATAACTTTGCATAATTTTGTCTGTTTGACCGAAAAGGATTAGTGAAGATTTTTGGTAAAAGATAATTTGGTTTGATGGGAATCATTATGCTCAAAATCTTACTTCAATCAGTTGCCAATCAGTTGCCAAGGTGGCCAGAATAGTCGCTTTAAAGGGGTCAACACAAAAGAACAAAAGTTTTATAAATTGTCCGTATAGCTCTACTTCGTAGTAATGATAACATTTAAATCACCTTAATGAATGTGATGCTGCGTTAGAATATAGGTACTTGCTTAAAATAAATCGAGAGCTCAACAATGTTGCGTACTTGAGCAACAAAACTTTCCTTATTGATTTATCCTTGTCCTTATCAAAAGCAGTGAAAACTAATTGTACTAATTATGTGAATTATCTTTGTTAACATTATTGATTATACTCTGTAAAATTGATTTCGTGTTAATAAAATTTTGCAAGTTATTCCTGAGATAAAAATGTACCTAGTTATAGTTAACATTTTGGTGTTGCTTTGTGTAAACAGGTATCTACCTACCTTCCTTCCTGTCTAAATAATTTAAAAGTGTAGAAGATAAATAAATAAATATTATATTATTCACTTTTTGTAAAGAAAATCCATACTTAAATATCTTATTTACATCATTAAAACAAAGTAGTATTCCAGTAAATACACAAAATAGTGAGAACAGATGACATAACTAAACAACTAGATGCCAACATAACTACAAAAGAACGAGATGCATAATAAGACAACAAACATTTTAAAACAACAATTAGATGATTTTGAGTAGGCAGTGATAAAAATAATTTCCACTGCCTACGAAAATTTTATCTACATTCCTCGAATTATAAAGTACACTCTTCATGAGGATCATCAATATTAAAAATTATTAAACTTATTAAAGCCTATGTTATATAATCTCCTTACTCAACCCGTCCAATAATTTTTGTTTCGTTCTATTGTAAAAATTTGTGACATTTAAGTCGTTGTGCAATCGTTGTCGCCGAGTCAGGTCCATATAACAGGCTCACCCTAGGTATTATCAGTCTTACTTATAAACATTCCCTAATACGCTGCTGCAGCGCTGTTATAGCTATACGGTGAGGAGGGCCGTAAATTGTTCAGGTTAAAATATTTACTCATAGTAATATTCATGCAAATTTTTTTTAGTCTAGCACCACTTTGTTCCAATCCTCAAAAACACAGTCATTTTTTCATTTCGCATTTAGTTGATAACGTCACGTTTCTTTAGATGAAATTTCGAATGTTATTGACTCTGCTTTGAATTGCTTCGAAATTTGGCCAATTCGATCATGCGTTCCTATTTGCTTAGGTAAATCGATATTTCGATTTAAAACATTACTCTGATAGTGATGCCAATTGGTATTGGCAGCTCAATCCTTATTTATTTACATTTTTTCTTATTTACATATTTGTCAAATCAAACAATTTTTTTAACAAAGTCGCTCGGACGGTTTAAAAATCTGTAATACAGCCGTGTGATTATGTGTAACGTTTTCAACTACTTAACATGTTCATATCTCTCCGAATCATCTATTATGAGTGAGACGGTATGAGTTTTTCGCTACGCTACTGATAGGTATCGCACATCTATTTTCTGAATGCTTTGAATTACCTTGTAATGTTGACAACTTGCATCACCATCAATTAAATTGTCATCAGAGAATCACTTCGACTCCCTATGCAATATATGGCACCTCAGCCTTCACAAATCTTTTGAAATGGTTACATGAAAACACTGCAGAATTCTGATGTTGCATCTGCTCATTCTTCTGAACTGCATTGTAATAGCTGGATTGTACACAATATGAAGGACGCAATAATGATGACAATAGACATCCAGTCCCAGTCTCACAATGGTGGGGAAGTCAATATCTTTTGTGTGACAAAGGATGTCGCTTGATTGTGTTTGTCGTTTGGGTCAACGCTACATTTTACATAAACGATTTTAAATACACTGCGGAATGTGTGGGTGTTCAATTTAGTTATCTACGCATTGAAGCTGACAATGGACGAATGGATCAGGTAAGGAACATAATTTAAACTTTGTGAATGTCGTATTTTATGATGCTACATTTAATATTTTGAAAAGGATGGAAAATAACAATGTCTGAAAGAAATATATTTTTAATAAAAGTTAGTTTGAACTACACAATAAAAAATGTGTAAAGTAAACTGGACAAGGAGACCATAAAAACATTGATCGATTCATTTACGTCTGTAAGCCAGGTGCACATTGATGTTAAAAAAAATTCATTAGACACTATTTAAATACTATTTTCAAGATGATTTCTTTGGTAGTTGCCTAAATCATTTTAAAATATTTTCTCTAAAGTAGGTTCCAATGAGAGGTAAATATTTTTTAGTACTCATTTTCGTAGGTACCTAAACTTACTATTTATTACCCTTTCTTCAAAATATTTATTTTAAAAACAAACAAGAGAAGACCCGGGACGTCCGAGGAAGACATGGCACGACCAAGTGAATCAAATAACTATAAAATAATAATTTTTGATATATTATATTATTTCATAATATCTACTATAAAATAGTATTTTTTAGTTCTTCTAAGTTATTTTTATTATTACTTCATTATGATTTATACTTACATACTTATGTTACTATAAAATAGTATTTTTTAGTTATTTTATGTCATTGTTATTATTATTTCATCTATAACTACCACAACACGGCCTAGTGTGGTAGTTAAAAATGTCTTAAAATGTGACTTGTAAACATTTATTAAATAATAAAAAAATTAAATGCTTGAGTTGGGCTATCTCAATAGTCAGAATAATAAAAGAGTGTGTATGAGACGATGTATGAATGTGAATGATGCTAGAAGTGTGTGCCAAGACCAAGTTTTTTGGCAGTCCGTCCTCTCTGCCTACCCCAGCGGGGAAACGGCGTGATGGTTAGTTAGTTAGTTACTTAGTCAAAACAAACAAGTTATTATTTATGTTAAACGAATATTTTATTTTATTTTTTTAAATACATGTTTTTTTAATAAACATTTAGAAGACATTGTTACATTAAATCACCATATTAGGCAACTGCCTGTTTCATGGTGACCAATATATTATACTTATTAGGAATAAAAGGTAAATAATACGAATTAAGAATTTAGGCCTCACTAATAAACTTGTTTCAAACCTTACACAAATGATAATAAATCCTTAAGGAAGAGTAAATGGATGTTTCTCAGCTGCACTAAAATCTAAAACACGCCCATGGGTAAAGGGATAAAAATATAAACATTAGGAATAGATGTAGTTTTTAATTAATGTTTTAATTTCTTCACTAAAACGCTTTTATCAAAAATTTAAGGAGTAGGATATTATCCACTAAATAAATTTGAAATTAAAAAATTTGTCTGTTCCTCTTTTTAACATTTTTTTTAAAGCGTATTTTACTAAGTTATAAAATTTTAAATCTAGTGTACATCTACTGTAAAAATATTCTATTACCTACGTACTAGTATTTAAACCCACAAAAAACGGCAAGACTTTTGGCTTCCTTAACATTTAAAGGGAGTTCATTTAACCTTTAGAATAAATGATGTTTTAAAGCCTAAAAACGACTTGAATTTTCGGATTACAATGCCAAAAATACATATTATTAGCGTTTACAAAGAGAACAGTTGAATGTAATAATTAGATTAAAACAAGATAAGTAAGCATGCTGGAAAGAGATGAATGTAATTAATATGTTGAAATGAAATAAATTACAATTGCATTTACGAATTTCAGACGTTGTTAATTTCTAAAACTAAACATTTGCAAGCCAATTTTTTTCTGGTGAAATCCAAAATATCTCTAATAATGTGCGTATGTGTCTACTTACTTACGGTAAAATTTTTAAAACTAACTTAACTGAACGATGAATTATATTTTTTTATCGACTCCAGCAAATCCTTTGTCATCCCACGCAACTGTCGAAATATTCCATCCACTTACGCTGGGGTTAAAAGCCAAATCACTGTTATTAGGACGTAACCAGGAAATGTCGAGTGGTTATATTCAATACATAAAGCACGTTTAAAAATCGAGATTTGTGAAGAGTTTGAACATACACCACTTGTAAACAGGAATACAGACTCGTGCCACGCAGATGTTTCGACTTCATAATCATACGGTTCATTTGTCGAGGAACCCTTACTCGCTGTAATACGATATTTTAAATGGCCTGTTGAAGCGAACTCCGCATTAAATTTAAAGCACACGTAATGAAAACAAAACGACAGAGTTTTAAACACGTGTTAACATTGTAATGCAAATATCCCTGGCGAATGAGAACGAAAGTAGTGCTTAAACTCGAAACATCTAAAACTTCTAAAACCTTTATAATGTGTCTGTTATCGTATGATGGGTGAAAATCTATTTGAATACGTATTTTATGTGACGAAGGTTTACGTGAAGGTAGTTTGAAAAGTTTTGCATGATGAAAATATAATTGCGACTAAATGAATTTAATATTTTAGGAGCAGGGGGGGAATGGCTATGAAATAAAGCAGATGGCTTTGGAAACAAGGAGGTATTCGATTTCAACATAGATAAAAGTTTAGTAAATTACAAAGGGAAAATTTTTCTGCGTTATACATTGCTTATTTAGTAATGTAATATTTATATTTTTTGTAATACCTGCATCAACTGTAAAGCGCCCCTGAGGTGATATCTCACAAAAGCTGCGCTATACAAATTGTCCAATATTATTATTATTATTGTAACTAGTGGCTTAAATCTAAGACTCATATCTAGTAATTAGTCTTTGGTGTTGCACTATCCCGATAAGTGTTGCTATTATCGTTTATATATTAGGTACCTTCCTATTGAATTATCCCGATAAGTGTTGCTATTATCTATTAGCTCGTTGATATTGTTTATGTATTAGGTACGTACCTATTGAATTATTCCAATAAGTGTTGCTATTATCTATTGGTTGGTTTCTATTGTCTCTGTATTAGGTACTTACTTATTGTATTTTCCCAATAACTGTTGCTATTATCTATTAGCTCGTTGTAATTGTTTATGTGTTAGGTACCTACCTATTGAATTATTCCAATAACTGTTGCTATAATATATTGGGTGGTTGCTTTTGTCTCTGTATTAGGTACCTAACTAACTAACTAACTAACTAACTAACTAACCATCACGCCGTTTCCCCGCAGGGGTAGGCAGAGAGGACGGACCGCCAAACAACTCGGTCTTGGCACACACTCCTTGCCTCATTCACATTCATACATCGTCTCATACATACTCTTCTATTATTCTGACTCTTGACATGGCCCGACTCGAGTATCTGATTCACTTGATCGTGCCATGTCTTCCTCGGGCGTCCCCGACTTCTGCTACCATTCACATTTGCATCATATATCCTCCTTACACTCCTATCTTCGCTCATTCGCTCTACATGCCCAAACCATCTAAGCGTCCCTTTCTTAATCTTACTCATTACGCTTACATCAGCCTTGCACTCTTTGCGGATCTCCACATTCCTCACACGATCAAACATGGTTTTACCACACATACGCCTCAGGGATCTCATTTCAACAGCATTTAATCTACTTTCATCCTTTCTTTGCCAGTTCCATGCCTCACTTCCATACATCAAGGTAGGTACCAGCACTCCGTTGTGGACTGCTAAATTCGCTTCTTTGGACAATTTTTTGTTAGCGCCTACGGCGTTTAGTCCTCCATTAACGGAATTACCTGCATTTACCCTTCTTTCGATATCTCTGTCAGCCTTCCCATCTCTCGTAAACATACTTCCTAAATACACAAACTCATCCACCTGCTCCAAATATTCCCCATTCACAATTATATTGCACACTGTTTTCGTACTCTCTCTTTCAAACACCATTACTTTAGACTTACTTACATTCATCATTAACTCATTCTTCATGCATACTTCGTTCATCCTAGACACGAGAGACTGTAGATCATCTATACTATTAGCAATCAGCACCGCATCATCAGCATACAACAGGCAACATACTTTAAAATTATTCAAATTCGCGCCCAATCCCACCTCTTTCAATTCTTGCATACAATTATCCATGTATAGATTGAATAACCACGGTGACATTACGCAGCCTTGTTTAACACCTTTTGTGATATCAAACCACCCCGTAAAACCACCGTTTACCCTAACACATGCAACGCTTCCCTCATACAGAGACGCAATTGCCTGAATCAGATTCGTATTCACTCCATACTTGGACAACACCTTCCATAGCTTTTTCCTGTCGACTCGGTCGTATGCTTTTTGTAAATCTACAAAGGCACAGAAAAGTTTCTGGTTTTTTGCCAGAAACTTCTCAGTGAGCATACGCAATGAGAAGATCTGGTCCATGCACCCCCTTCCACTCATGAAAGCACCTTGCACATCCCATATTTTATCCTTTGTTTCCTTTCTTACTCTTTCAATCAAAATTCTACCATACAGCTTGCCAACTGAACTAAGCAGGCTAATAGCCCTATGATTCCCACATTCCATACGTGACCCTTTACCTTTGTATAATGGCATGATCACAGCCCTTCTCCAATCTAAAGGCGTGTAACCTTCCTTTAAACATTGGTTAAAAAGATTGCACAACCATGTGAGAATTACACGGCTACCTCCTTTAAAATATTCAGCAGCAATATTGTCAAACCCAACAGCCTTACCATTCTTCATACATTTAATCGAGCTTTCTATCTCATCCATGCTAATTTCGGTAACATTCACTCCATCGTCATTCATATCTGATTCGCCACTGGAATCACTGTCATTCACTTCGCTTTCGAAGACTTCCTCGAAATAATTCATCCATCTCTCTTTTATTTTTTCCTCATTCGTCAACATTTTTCCATCTTTTGATTTTATCACTTTCATGCTTCCGTTTTCTGGGCCACTCCGGGACCTTTTGACTTCTTTCCAAAACAACTTAATGTTTTCTTGGAAATGGTTTGTCATTTTCATTCCTTCTTCCTCTTCCAGGCGTTTCTTTCGTTCTTTCACTCCAACTCTTACTTTTTTCTTACATTCCTTATATACTTCTTTCGCTCGATACTTCTCTTCGCTGGAAGCACTGCCAGCCGCAATCAGACACAACCATGCTTTCTTCTTTTCTGAGACCAGTGCTTTAATCTCATCATCCCACCATGCATCACCTTTCTTCCTACCTTGCGTACTTATTCCACAAACCTCCCTAGCAGATTCACAAAGACACACTTTTATGTGGTTCCATGTTTCGTCTATGCTTAGACCATCCATTTCCTTCGCATTCAATCTTATCTCTGCACAATTCACATACTTACTTCTCACATTATCGTTTTGCAGTTTTTCTATTTTGACTCTTGTCGGAGCTGGTACCGTTTTCACTTTAGAGCGCCAACCGCGAAAGAGGTTTACTCTCGACACTACAAGAAAGTGGTCAGTTTCGACCTCAGCCCCTCTGAAAACTCTTGTGTCCTCGGTAACAGCTCTCAACCTAGAGTCAATTACTACAAAATCAATAATTGACCTCTCATTTCCTCTTTCCCACGTATATTGGTGGATACCTTTATGATCGAAGAAAGTATTCGACACAAACAGGTTCCACTCTAAACATACTTCAAGCATTCTGTTCCCGTTGTCATTCGTTCTTTTATCCCCAAACATACCTAAGACCGAATCAAATCCGTCACGTCTAATTCCCACCCACCCATTCAAATCGCCTGCCATGGTACCTACCTATTGTATTGTCGCTGTAACTATTGCTATTATTTTTTCGTAATTATTATTTCGTTACCTATATAATGTAGTTAGGTAGATACTATTCACTTTTAAAATGTATTTATTTGTTAACGATGAAATAGATCAATGCTGCAGAGTTATAAGAACTTAAAATGCTTTTGTGGTGCTATTATGAATTCAAATTAGTAGGAACTACAAAAAATAAATTATTATGAACTTATCTTAAGTGTTATTAAAACCGAAACACAAAAAAGCAAAGACTATTTTAAAATTTAAAACCATCATTTGATTTTAGGCATTTTCTTTTACAAAAACATTATTAAAAAAGGCTTCTCGGAAACATTGAAAGAAAAAACAGTTTTTATTCCCATTAAAGTGTTTCATAAAATTTTATGCCATTAATAGGCTTTTGTATAATACAACTTATATACTAAAGTAGGTTAATTTTTGAAACTTGAAAGAAGTGGGTTAGTTTTAAACGTTTAAATAAATTCGAAATAATTTTGTGATTGGGTAGATACAAGCTACATGTACGAGATTGAATCACCAATAGATGTGAGTGATATTTGCATCAGGTACTTGTTCTATTTTGTAATGATTCAACTTGAGTCAAATAAAACGAAAGGTAGGATCGCGTATTGAACTAGAAGAGTGAAATAATTCAATGGAGACAATGTATTTCCGTACCTTTGTGCGACTGTCTCACTGGTACTGGGTGCTTTAAAATAACAAAACACTTAACTTAATCGGAGTGCGATCGGAGATCACATTCAAATCCACACAATACGGCGAGGAACTTGGATAACATCTATCTTGAAGCTTTGAACCTTTTCATTTCTCCGAAGATGTGCTAGTTGAGAAAATACCCACCAGAAGTCTCCAAACTTTTGACGATATGTCTCTTGGAAATAATCGATTTCATTGTTAATTAAAGAATTCAGGGTTAAACTTTACTTAAAACCCATCTTTTACGGCAATCATATCCATAAATGCTAGAAACGCACACCCAAATTGCATCGCTTAGGCAGTTTTATACATTTAACGTGCTATGCCCCGAAGGTTTATACTTCGATGAAACAAATTATATTAATGATTTTATAACTTTTCAAATAGGTGTTTTTTTTAATATCAAAGGAAAATTTAAAAAGTAGACTAAAATTAATTGGTAAGCTAGCTGGTTAGAAAATTTGAAATTATTGAAAGTTATCACTTGTGCGGAAAAGCGTCGAGTTACTGTGACATTTTAAATAACTAAATATGTAAAAAAAAACATTGAAAATTTCGTGTTTAAACCTAAATAGAATTTTTAAGATCTTCAGGCCATTACATAGAGAAATTATTATTATTCATTGAAATTATCGGTTATAGCAGCACAGTAGTTTAGCATGTAGACATTATTCAGAAATATGAACCTTATGAACAGACATGATTTGAGGTTTTCACGGCCAATAGCATTACTGTACTTATTTTTTGAGTTATTGATCTGATTGTATGATGAACACTGTAACGATGTCCAAACGTTGGCTAAATACGGAGGAAGTGTGACACGGCAAAATAAACTTGTAAACACACTTTATTTATTTGACTAAATTTTCTGTGATGGTCGTGCAAGAATAAGTTAACGTTTTCGCATTACTAAAGCTGAGATAATCCCGATAAACCAATGATGATAGTAATCATTAGTTACATCAACGAAGACCTCAGCGAAGTCAATCTTCAATTTACTTCTACAAATATTGGAAAACAGACAAACCTTAAGAAACCCAAGGAAACGAACATTTTTTTATGCGTTTTTTTGTACTCAAATAAAATAATTTAAAATTAAATACCGGAAAAATCAAGCGAGGTTGGTGACATACCAGGTAAGTGTGATACTGTATATTACCTCCATATATAGTTAGTAAAAACATAGATCATTGTAGAAATATATAATATATTTGTAGGGCGTCCTTGAGGTAATTTTTTAAATTAATAAAATCATCTAAATATTATTATTTATTAGTATGACTAACCGTCGGGTAAATTCCGTAGAGTTGCGGGTAGGGAACATCGAATGCAATATAACTCGTTGTTTTTTTTCTTTAAAATGAAAGGTAATCATTCCCGGGTTACGAATAATCTGACAATATTTGAAAATCTTCTAATACCAACAGAGTAAGCGTAAAATGTTGCTTGTATCGTGATGAAAAACTTAGCCAGCCGAGGAATTGATCTCACGACGCCTGGGCGGGACTTACACCCGATGCCAATGTCCGCTATTTCTTATTACTCTCTTTACTTCATTCGCTTTCATGCATAATCTCATGCAAATTGGACATTCCACTGAATACATACTCTTATAAATATATTCTATTCTTTTTTGGTATTGTGAAATATTTACCAAGAAAGCATATTGTCCACACTTGCGGGCTTCTGATCTTCACTAAAATAGATCGTCATTCATCCATCATTAAAATCGACCACTTTAACGAAAGAGAAATAGGCAATTACTACATTCCCAGGAAGTTAAGACATTACAATTGGTTTCTTGGTTAGGTCTCACGTGTAATTGATCTAGTGATTAAGATGAGACAAGACTGAGATCGCAATCAGACGAAATGATTTCAGTTCTGAACCCAGTTCCAAGTACTCTTTGTTACCGAACGAACAAAAATACGGCATTGGTCATGAGCTCATGAATACCACGGACTCTTTCCGCTTACTGAAAACGTTTTTTATTCACTTTTATTGGTCCCACACGTTGACTAAAAATACATAAAACATCTCGATGTGCTCAAAATGTGTGTTTATATTAAATTTCATGTTAGTTCGTTGACATAATCATTTGTGATAATAATAAATATTTTGATTAATAATACGCGTCATTCAGACTTTGTATGTAGAAACCGTTAAGTTTGTATGTGTGTTTTACGTCTGAAGATTTTTCAATAAAACTTCATTACTTATCATTATTTAACGTTCCCATTGGTTATGTAAATGATTGCTTCAATTCAAAATAAGTTTCGATCATTTTCATCGAAGTGTCGTACTCCTTTAGAGACATTACTTCAGCTCAATGTAAACATGTATATAATTTGATTAGTTGTCCTAAGGATAAGCTTAAAATAATTCATTAATCATTTCAAATCGCTTACATAACTGATACCGGTCAGTGGCTGAGTTGGCTTCGCGTTTGGGTCCCATCCAGGCATCGTGTGTTCAATTCTTCGGTTGGTCTACTAAGTCCTCCATTACAACAGTAGTAGGAGATATTTCTTCATTTTCGGTTTTTAAACCAGTATAAATACAAATTTAGAGATGAAAATAGTATAAATACAAATTTCACAAAAGTTGAAATAACGTAACATCAGATCTGTGTTAAATTTAAAAAAAGAATATCTTCCCAAGCACCCTTTACCTACTAATAAATGATATTTAATCGCTTTGGAATGAAGTGACAACACCGTTTTTAATACTAATAAAACTGGGACGTTATACTTTAGTATAGGCGTTTAGTCAATCCCTAAATTTCGCAAGTGTTTATTTGTATTTGTTTGTACGGTTTTTTAAATTTAGCTGCAGCCCTTATTCGATTTCAAAAATCAACTTATCTATTCGTACAATTTACCCCAAAATATTTTTTTTCAGTAAATAGATTTTATAATCATAGTAGGTAAGTATAGTTAAAATTAAAAATAAAGTATTTTAACTATCTGCCAGCTTAACTTCATTTCCAATATTTATTTAATTTAATTAACACACATTTTTTTGTAAGATATTATTTGGAAACGTGAGTCACACTGGCTGAGGCACCCTATTTTAAAATTTTATGTGACAAATAAATATAATTGTATAGAAATTATGTTAAATTAAATGAATTTAAAATAAATATTCATAAATAAAATAAAAAAAATAAAAAAAAAAATAGAGTAAAAGACAAAATAAAATACAGTAATTAAATTAAAATAATTAACGTAGTTATAAAAACGAAGCAATATGTATGTAATTATTACTCCAGTTGTGTATGATATGCGTACTATGTTGGTAATTTTGTAATTCTTTTGAGAATTTTATTTGGTAATACATCCGTTTTTTTTCTTTTATCCATTTCTTAATTTTTTTGTGAAACGTTTTTTGTATTCCTCGTTTTTTGTTTGGAGTGTAAGATTGTTAAATGATTTTATTGCTTGGTATTTGCGGTGCTTATTTTGTTCAAAGCTTGTGCTTTTTGACAGAGTTTTTATGTTTTGTATGTATGCTCGTCTAACTAGTCTATTAGTGATAATAGATAGTATAAATCGTCCATCGGCGTATCTTTCTTACGACGACGTGCAGCAGTATTCCAACATTGATTTGAAGTATTAAAACTTTCGCTGACATCGAATAACGGACATCGCGGATCGAAATCAAGATTGATGGGGAGAGGATGGAACGTTTTGAGTAAATGGAGTGTGAGCTTTATATGCGATTGGGAAGACGGAGAGGAGAACTAAAGATAAGAATAACTGGCCATAAGCAACGTGTGCATCTTTGGATCGAAAGAAACAATAAAGAACTGGCTTCATCAGCAAGTAGTGTTTTATCAAGACATGTATTCATTTATTATAAATCACGCATATTGTGACAAAACCACTGAACTAAATTGACCTGCAATTTACAGGTGTAAGATCACTCTGTAATATTTACGTTTTAATTTGTTCGCTTTTTAGAAGAGATCATATGGTCTCGTAGCGTAATATGACATAGCATCCTCAATTGGTGTGTTTTGTGAGGCTGAAGTTGAGCTGGTTAGTGGGAAGAGGAAGAGAAAGGAGGGGAAGAACCTGCCTGTTCAGATCTGATTACCAACAAATCTGAATGATGGTCTTACAACAGGGCGATACTAAGAGTATCTTCCTCTATGCAGGAAATATACCATATATTACTTTTAATCAGTTCATCAGTACTTCAGTTTGCAAGTCTTACCCCTCAACCACGGAGGCCATCAAAAGTACCCTTTTTAATATTTTCAAATAACGAAATCATACCTATTTAATAAAAATATTATTGAATATATAAAAAAATCATACTTATTCAATGGAATCTGAAAAATAAACTTGTTCTTGTTTTTCTAACCTGCCTGGGTTCACGGATGACTAAAGAAAACTATATCACTGAATTTCAAAGTGTACCTATATATAAAGTTATTTGTGGTAGCCGCCATTGTTAGTTCAAATGTATAGTAAAAATTGCTCGTGCATCATAAATGTTATTTGATAAATGAGGCACAACTAAAATAATATTTCTGGAGGAGTCCGTACTCTGGGATTCTTACTAATATTTTTCATCTTCGCTAAGGAAAACGTGCTTTAAGAAAGTTACTTTTTTTTTCTTTTCGCAAACTGTCTAACTTTCAAACTAAATCCTGACTTTCTTTTTTTATGCTAATCTTAGAGACATCGAGATTAGTCGAGATAAAGAAAAAACTCATCCCTTCCACCAACATTTCCGCAGTTCTTGGACCCCCGACAAGATTTCCAAAAATATTCGCCATTACGCTTCGGATGCGACTTGAATAAATTGAAACAGGGAAGAGGTTGTTGTAGAGAGAACGTACTGGGCTATTAATTTGGGCAATAATAGGGGGTCCTCGGCAGGCGCCTCTCCCGAAGGCAGTACTAGAGGCTGTATCTGGTAGATGGTGGCTGGTTGTAGCTAGTAGCGATAGGTAGCATTCCTGCGTAGGTATTAGGTACCGCTTCGGAGGTATACTCATAGGCAGTAGCAGTAAGCCATATTTGATCTCAAGTGGTGGCCTTTATTGAATCAGGGGCGGATTCAACTACTCGAACATTGGTTTCGTTATTCACTCCTAAGGGCGCTTAGTTTAGAGGGCTCGTAGGAAAGTTCTGACCCTCATTCTCACAGTTATTTAGGATTGGAAAGTTGTATTATTAAGTGTATGGTATGAAATATCTTAATTCATTTTTTGTCAAACCTCGTTGACAAAATAATAACCTCATCTAAGTAGCTTTGAAACCGCAGTCCAGTAAAAAAATGACTTTTTGCATTTTTTTAAAACATGCTTATAAAACATTTAAATACTTTTAATATCGAATTTAAAAAAATATGGCACTGTACGAGTATTAATTTCACATATTGTTATTTAGGTTGCCACGAGAACTTAACAGTTAGGTTAACTTCAGGTACATACATATTACTATGTATGTACCTGAATTGTATATGTATCAAAAATTTTGTTAATAAAAAAAAAAATAAAAAAAAGATCAGTCGCCCGGGTACATATGTACGCGTTAAATAGCCCCAAACAAAAAGGATTAAATAATTTATCCCGTTATTATTATTGGAAAAAGTTAGATAGTATCTTGAACTAAGGTGACCACAATACATGATCAATTTTGGCCTAATATATGGGACAGTCAACACGCCTTTAATGGCACAAAAAGAGTTATAGAAAATGAAAATTTCACAACTGGAAACTTGATATTGAACTTTTTCAATGAATAGTTAGATTTATCGAAGATTTTCTTCTCCTGTTAATTATTTTACTCTTCATTGCTTATACTTAGCAGTACTCACTTTTTAAAACCTTTTTAAATAAATAATATTTTTAAACATTTTATACTTTTAGATATTTTATTATTTTAACATTTTATACTTGTTACTTTATACTTTTCTTTCAGTTGTTGTACTTTTACATTTTATAATTTTCTTTCAGTCGCTGTACATTTACATTTTATACTTGTTACTTTATACTTTTCTTTCAGTTGTTGTACTTTTACATTTTATACTTGTTACTCTATACTTTTCTTTGAGTTGTTGTACTTTTACATTTTATACTTTTATTTGAGTTGTTGTACTTTTACATTTTATACTTTTATTTGAGTTGTTGCACTTTTACATTTTATGCTTGTTACTTAACACTTTTGTTTGAGTTTTTGTACTTTCACTATTCTTACTTTTGTTGATGGCAACGTTGTGCCGTTATATGAAAAAATAAAAATTTTAAACAGTAGAGTTAATTTTTGGTAAGAATATTTTGTATTTTCAAAAATTATATCACTTTCTAAATGGACCAATTTCTACTTAATGATAAAATACGTTATTCACCAACAGCTCTTTTCTATTCAACTCGAAAAAGAATTATGGTTTCATACCAACAAGTATTCAAAAGATTCTTATAACTTATGACAATACCATTACTTCAGGTGTCCGTGTAGCACAATATTTTGAATCGCCTCACGTTATCTGTTCGCTGAAACATGCGAAATAATTAGTTAACCCTTGATCCAGCCCTTTTGGGGCAAAGTAAGGGGCGGCCGGGGCACTTGAAGGCTTCCCCGGAATAATGATCATTGTTTATGTGGCAGAGTGGGTGGTAGGGGGTATGGTAGGGAGTGGGCGAGGGGCCCACCTGAAAATTCACGGTAAATACTGTGTATCAGTTCCGGCGGTAAAAATACATCTCATCTTTGAACTTTGAACATGCACTTCTGGTAGCGGGTGGTACAAATAAATGATTTTTTATTGTAAGCTTTAAAGGAAACTCATTGTAAATTTAATAAATTGTTTTTTGATTCAAAAAATTCTAAAATAGAGGAAAGATAAGTTTATTGAAATTCTTTTGTAGTTCTGACAACAGTAGACCTCGCGTCCAAAAAATAATGTTGAAATTTCCTTCAAAAAGATTTGTGAGCAGGTACTCCATATTATCCATTTGTACAACATATTTATTTTTTGTACATTTTTTATTTTAAATAAGGAACTAAGCAATTTTATCGTGATTTAATTTGGGGCTACGGTGCCATGTTGTACCTACTCCGTGGACATTGTCACGCTGTCCGAAGCATTGCCCAAAAGAAGGTTGGAGCAAATCACTGCAAAATACTCAAACTATATGCTTTTATGATAATACTTTTGGCCGTGAAAATCTAAAATCAATTAAATGATTCGTTCGAAAATGCTGCATAACAATTTGTCAAAAAAATGTTATAAGAAAGTCCAAAAAAAAAACGACGATTTCACATATGAAAAAAATAGTTTTTTCTGATCCATTAAATCGACCACCATCTTGAAATTAAATATATCTGGAAACGGAATGCACAAACGAATTTATATAGAGGCGAAAGGCAAATCAAACAGGACTTCGCCACGCTCAGTCAACCAACGATTCACGGATGGAACTTCCTACGTAAGTTCTACAAAGATAAAAACATAAATATTAGAGTGGTACGGATACGATATCTCTCTCTTTAATGTTTAAAATATCCTCTTCAATTAATCTTTTATACTATATATGTGTGTGTTGCTTGGTTTAATTCATATTAAAATTAATGATATATATATATATATATATATATGTGATTTATGTTGTGTGAACACAAATGTCTATTAATTTTAAGGAATTATCTAATTTTCCTAATTACTATCTAATTACTAATTTTAAGGAATAATCTAGATTGTTATGCAGCATTTAAGTTAGAGTAACGTACAGTGTCTTGCAGAGAAATATTTGCATGCAAGCGCACCAATTTGCTCTGTGAAGCCCTAATGGCTATTAGTACTATTTTTTTTAATTACTGATTCTGAAAAGGAGTTTGTTCTTACAAATAATTTCTTTAACCTATTAAGTGCTCGGATCAATAACTGAAATATGAGTTGGGTGTTTGGCATTTCTCGCTCTCATTTAAATACAAAATTATTCCTCTGAATTTTAATACGGTGTTTTATAAACTGATTATAATACTATTAAGCCAATGAATTCACTTATATTTTTTCCATTGTTTTTATATATTTTTTTGATTTATAAAAAAATCGTTAATGCGTGAATTTGAAGAGTAAATAATTGTATAATTGATGTTTTGAAAACTCGGCACAATATGCTGAAAATCACTCGAGTGGTATATAAAGTTGTTCCAAGTGAAAAAGACCAGATGCTTGGCATTGACAATGAATACAGAACATATATTATTACATAACTAAGGATTGTTAATCAAATAACAGTCTAGTTAGAGAGACAATATGAAATGACGAATTTTGGAATTATGAAAGAATTTTAATCAACCCCGTGGCCATAAAAATAATAGATCCGAAGGCTCCGTGCCATTAGGCGATAACATCTTTCGATGCTTCGTGTTTACGGTGAACGAAAATACATCCACGATTCACGATGTTCAAAAACGACGCGGCATTAAAACAAAAAAAGCTGACAGATGCGAAAAGCTTTCATGATAAAAATGCGTTACCTTTTTATATCCCGACACCGCCGTATTCTACTCGTATCTACCTGGCGTTTAATGCATCAACTTTTCCCTATTTTCATCGCTTCCCACCCTTCGCCCTTCGCCCTACCCCCTGTCTCCCTGTGAACCCCCACCCCCTAGCTCGTCACCCCGCGCGAGCCCGGACTGCGCAGGCAGTGAGCTTTCCCTACCCAAAGCGCCAGTTGAGAACGAGCAGTCCCGCTGTCGTTGCGTCGGTCCGCGCTCTATCCAAATACATCGCGATCGTATTATTTGAACGGTGAACAAGATAGATATTTTGATAAGTGGTGAATGATCATATCATATGTGTTGCTCGTGATTTACTTTTATTTTCAAAGATCCATGTACAAAGTGGGAACTTTTCAAGTTGTAAAATGATAACATTTTGGTGAAGTGTTTTGGAAAATATGTTTGCCGTGGATACGCCGTTGTAAGAAAGGTAAGAATACTAAAATTGTTACATTTAAATCTAGTATCCAAATGTAGAATTTAACTGTTAGTTTTAAAAACTTTTATAAACGTAGTAATTTGAAAAATTATAATACCTACTCTTATGTCCTCGTATTATTCTACATACAATATAATGTTAGCACCGGAATATATTTGAATATTTTAAAATACACTCAAATGATGCTCGTTACCACCTTTACTACGTAAAATACCCCGTTTCTTTTCCATATGGTTTCCGCTAAGGTGGGTTAAATTTTCCACATCAATCAAGTTTACCCCAGGAAACGCAGGGAGAGAAAACTAAGCGTAGTTATGTTATTATAAATGGGAATCTTGACTCAGCGAAGGGGGGAATTTGATGTATAAAATCATATGGTCTAATTTCTCTCTTCCAATCCCCTAGCAAATGCTAATAGTGCTGTTATCTGTTATCGTCGTTATTTATTACCGTAATTTAATCTCCTCTGGCAAATCTGTACGGAGTTTTGAATAAACAATTGATAAGACAGCATGTTAGGTATAAAGCTAAGCAAGTATCTAGATACTGAGCGATATGATTTTTTATTTGATTAAATACCATTTAACAAGTTTTGTATGAAGATTTACGTAAAAAAAATTCCGTGCTCCTATTATTGAGTATTGAAAATGACATATGTTTGCCATATTCTTGTTTTGTCTAGTATCTAGGACGACCAAACATTAACCCGTTCAAGGTTAATAAACCCAATGAATCTGTATAATGTTAGCGCTTGAATATGTCTAAAAAAACTGTACTTCCTCTCAATATTCCCAGAGATGAGCTGCTTCATATTAACCGAATTCTTTCTCACACCTCATCTACACGAGGTTAGTTTTTGCGGTTCAGAAACAACTTAGAATGGAGAACTTAAAGCACAGAATCTCAAGTGGCTAAAAAGTAAAAAAAAACAGAAGTTCTTCTAAAATGGGTTAGATCAGAGGTCCCCGAACTTTTTTTGTCCCGTAGACCACGTTCCGATTTTTCTGTTGGTAGACCTCCTGCTTTCATAATATATTTTTTTTAGACTGAAATGTCCTTTGATTTCATATTGAGTTTTTATTTATGAGGTATTCTCGATTGCTCAATACTGGATTCCCCGCAATAATTCCATCAAAAATTTAACCTATTCGTCAACATTTCAGAATTTTTTTGTTGTACTTTGAAAACTATTCCAAATAAAAAAAGTGACATTCACAAAAATTTGTCCTAAAATGTGGCCTGAAATTGGCCTAAATGGGATCCACTCTTGTGGATTTTCTCTCTATTTACATCTAATGCACCCCCAACTTTTTTTTCCTTGAAAATGACCCCCTATAGGTCTAAATCGACCCCTGGGGGTCGGTATAGACCCCTCGTGGAATGAGTTGATTAGATTCATTCGTTCAACGTTCTATATATATGTACATTTTACATATTATCAAAAAATATGCCCATTATACAGACTTTTGACCAAGATCTTCTTCTGTAGGTATTTATATTGTTTCTTGTACAATATCTCTCAGTCCAAATTTAAAGTAGGGTCTTTTGATACTTCACAGGTTTTTTTAATGACCAGGCAATTAAGTATCGTTTTACGAAGGAAATATATATTTTTCGGATATTCCAGACCAACAGATTAATGTCGCATCGACGCAAGTAGTCAGGTTGCGTAGAATGCAATAAGTAATCATCTGACACTCATTGCTTTTCTTTCTTTTGCTCTTCATATACTCATTTGGCAATGTGGTCAATTCTTTGGTGACATTAAAACATTTCAATGTATCATCCGGTCAGTGGTTGAGTGGGCATAGCGCTTGGGTCTCACCCGAGCGTCGCGTGTTCGATTCCTCGGCTGGCTAAGTCCTCCATCACAACACAAGCAACATTTTCGGCTTTCTGTGGTGGTAGTAAGAGATTTTCAAACATTGTTGGGTTATTCGTGACCCGGGAATGTTTGTCTTTGTTTAAAAAAAAAAAAAAAATTTTAAAATTAATTTTTAAATTTTTAGCTAATTAAAATCATTTTTCTTAAAATCTACCATTATCGGATCTATTTAATATATTTAGTATACTAGTTACATTAAAAAGCAATTATTCGTCAAACGATGGATTTCATCAGCTTCTTTATGAGTTGACTTTTAGTTCTGGATTTCGAACAACTGATCAATTGAACAATCTAGAAGTGACATTTATCTTCAATATGTAAAAATGTTTACTTATAAAAAACGCAAGACACGTTATTTCATAATAAATAAGGTTCTTAATTACCAACATCACTCTTAAAGGTAACTAAGCCTAAGACAAAAAACGTTTCAATTTTCCACATATTCAGAGAGATAAAACTTTAAGCGTAATATTTATAAAATAATACCAAAAGGATGCTTGATGAATACTTATGTACCTATCCACTATAAAAATGTACCCTGCTATCATATGACTTGGAGGCATGGGATTTGGCAGAGGAAAAATGGAAGAGAATGCTGAAGAGTGTGTACTTATTACAAAATAATAACATGTGATTAAAATGCACGAACATGAATAATATTCAAAAAAGGGTCATTAACTGGTACTGATGATGAAGAAGATAAAGAACGCAGAATTGCATTGAAGAAGAAGATTTGGCACGATCAGTAAACAAACTACGCGATTATATCGCGCGACCCTTATTTTCAATAGCCGTAACAATATACAAGTATTTTTGATATTAACTCCACACAGGAGGCCTCGAGGGAAATAATTTCCCTGTGTGGAAGTGTATGAGAAGACATGTGAGACGTTCCACACCTTCTTTCTTTACATGGTAAGTAGAATCTAACGATTAAGAATCTCCACTGCTGAAAGAAGATCTTCGTCTTCGTTGCTCAGAAAATATTTTATTTTATCAATAACCAGCTGAGGTCCCCGGCGTTGCCCGCGCTTTGTGGAGCGTTTTCTTGAAATCTCATGTAAACAGTGATCTTCCTGCTGTTTTGATAGCCGAGTGTGCAAAATTTCATCAATCTCGGAATAAAACTGAAGATTTGCATAACAATCAAATCCACGCTGCCGCCCGCTTAATAATACTCCTTTATAAACAAACAAAATAAGAAAAAAAAAACTCATCCATAATACATTTTGGCTGCAATCCTATAGTATCGTTCAGTTCTATAAAATCATATTGAAATATTCAGGAATATTTCAGCTCTCTTCGTTCACTTCTTCTATTTCTGTTCACCTCACAACTCATCACACATAACAGTCTTGAGATCAATAAGCTATATAAGCATTAACAAAATGTTAATGTTAATTTTTCAAAAACTCTATAACAAAATCCCGAAGGAAATTGCTGTGATAGAAAATATTAATAAGTTCAAAAATGAATTGAGAAAATATGTCTATCTCAATTATTAATGTTTCTTTTTTTGTGACTTTATTGAAATATTTAAAGAAAGATTATGTTTGCCAAACAATGAACATGTTTATATGTTTATAAAACTATTAGCACACACGAAGATGTGAGCTAACTTAAGATTAATAAAATAAATAAAAATAAATAAAAATAAAAAATAAAATGTGCATTTTTCAATCCCACCAACAGAAATATCTACATATACATCAATAATAAGTAATATTTGAAATTCATTTCCAAAACGTTATTCCGTGAGCATTAATATCGCGATTATTGTAATTAATTGAAACATTTCAGTTTGGAGATAAATATGGCACAAAGCTTGCGAGTTCCACAGCCAGAAGCGAATGGAGGCTCCGTTCTATTGTTCCGTTGGACCCTTTGTTTCAACAATATTTCTAAAGGGCTGTTGTCGGTGAAATGATATTCAACCCTGTTAATCTTCGGGCGTATTAATAAGCAGGTTGTATTCAATAAACAGGCTGCGGGTTTTGCAAAAAATATCCGTGCCTGACTGCTGATAGCATCTATTTAATATATTCTTTCGTGCCTTTGTGGGCACAGCGGGAAAATAAATTTTGCAGAGATTTTTACAAAAAAAATTGAAAAAGAAAAATGTGAATATACAACAATAACTGAAGTATTACTAATCTTATTAGGAGGCATATATACTATGTATTTTTTATCTATACACTTTTTTATTTATTTAATATATATTAGGTATCAGCAGTATTTCTTTAATTATTACACTTTTAAAATAATATCATAATTCTCTAAAATAATATTAGATATCCTTTTTTCTGCTTTCTTCTTTTTTTCTCTCCTCCTTTTTTCTATTATTTTTTTACAACAATTGTGTGTAAATTGTATTTTATTTTTCTTTGTTTAAACTAATAACATTGTTAAAATAGTAATTAATTACGTTTCTCCACCTTTTTAACAGGAGCGTTTGCTCAAAGAAAAGGTGTGTTACTTTACTCTTTCTGATATTTAAAAAAACAACTTTGTAATATGTATACATTATAGATGTACCTATTTAATCCAATAAAAAAAATTTAAGAAAAAAGTGGGTACAGCATGTTTTATGAGTACATATGGTTACAAAGTATATTTATGTTGGCAATCTCACCAATGAAGAAACTGGTTCTTGTGCTTGGTGAGAGAGTTACACTAATTATAAGTAAAATAGAATACCATTATGCTTAGGTAAGTATATATATATATATATAATAGGAACAATATATAAAGAGACAAAATCTAAATACAGTGGAGATGAGTATAGACTGATAATAAATATCAATAATGGGAAAAACAGGCAATTATTTCTGAAAGTGTAACTTCAGTTTTAGTTTAAGTATGGCTATTTTATATGACTATTCTATTATCTACTATCTATTTTATTTTTATGCTATTTTTAAAATTATTGGAAACGAACGAAGCAACTGTAATTCTAGGCTTAGTTCGCACAAATCTTATCATGTTTATATGCACCCTTAAATTATCTAAGTGTATAAAGAAGAGATTTTAAGACGGTCATGCGGCCGCGTGGCGGTAAGTAGGCTTCCGGTCATTCGTTTAATTTTTATACAAATACACAATTTTATTCCAAGAATGATACAATTTTTCATACTTTACCTTCAAAATAATAGGAAGGTCACTGTTAACATCTGGTTTTGAAAAACTCTTCGTAAAGCTCGTGCAACAACTGGGTTTAAAATTTAAAATACGAGCCGTAATATCATTCATATGGACTAACTTTTCATTCCCTTCAATCTCACGACATATCCAAATCGAAGATGGCAGAGTCCACTGGCTCCAAACAGCTCAGAGCTTTTGGAACTTTTATGCGGTATTAACGAAATAAACAAAATTCCTACTATCCTGAACCTGAACATCGGAGGCCATGGTACTTCAAATAGGCGTATGTTGTGATGTGGAACAAAAATGGACCGGTCAGTGGCCGAGTTGGCATCGCGTTTGGGTCCCACCCAGGCGTAGTGTGTGCAATTCCTCGGCTGGATAAATTCTCCATCACAACACAAGCAACATTTTCGGCTTATTGTGGTGGTAGTAGAAGATTTTCAAATATCGTCAGGTTATTCGTAATCCGGGAATGTTTCTTTTTTAAAAAAAATAATAATTGTACTTAAAAAAAAAGTGACGGCGAAAGAAAAGAAAAAGAAGGGAAGACAGGAACTATCTGATTATTCAAATCAATATAGATGCTAAGATTATTATAACTAAATCTTTAAATTGTAACTCTAAGCTTTTATTAAAAGCAACGCAATTTTAACGAAATCGAAATGGCTGCAAAATTTTCTCAATAAAATACATATTTCACCTGGGTTTGAACCCGTAACCTAATGCTGCGTTCAGACCTGCTCTATTCTCTATGATCAATTTATATAACGAAATATGAGTCGATTAACTTAGGGTTTCTATTCCACCGAAAAGCCTTCTCTAAATGATTTATTTCATAGATTCTATGAAATAGATTTGATCCTTGCTTAAGAGCTACGATTTCTGGTGTTTAAAATGAGAAGACAATCATTTAAGGAGATGCACTACGTCGTGTAATATTTTGAATCGAGCCGCCATCAATAACACTCCTTACGTAGATGGCGATAAGGCTTAAATTCCCACTTACCACCATCCACCTGCTTTGATTTATGCAAGAAAAAAACATGGCCAAAAAGTGCCTTTTATTTTATTTTGTGGATGTTCAGGCATAAATATTTAAATGTTTTCCGATAATTTTATAAATAACTTAATTTGCCACATTATACAATAAAACAATAACCTAAAATGGGTTAGTAAGTAAGAAATTTTGAACTTTAAAGCAGTTTTCATAGGCCTTATAAATTATTTTTTTCTGGGCTTATAAAAAGACTTATGTAAAAAATACTCGATTATTTCAAAGGACAGGATGTATTATACTCGCGGTATTTATTTAAAGCATCTGAAACATTTTTAGGCTACCAAATATTCAAACCAAAAACACATGATTTTGCATTACTACGTAGTGCATCGCCTTAAATATATTTTTTACAAAGACACCTACTCACCCACGTTTTAAAGAGATATCATAAAGTAGGCAAGGTACCTTACCTTTATTTTTTTCGCACTGGATAAAAAATACTGTGTAATTCAACTTTTTCAGGTAAAAAATGAAATCTCCTGGTTTTATAGCGTACCTCAAAGGCGTGTTTGAAAACAGCTCAATATGAAAAAAAACCGGCGCATCTTTTAAATGTCTGCTAATTAGGGGCGGTTACGCTTTTCAGTTAACGCGCTGTTTACACGCCGCGTTTAGCTTGTATGGCGGGAAGCTGGAATTACGGGAAAGGATCAGGGTTTCGCTTCGAGAGGGACTATTCAGATGAACTCGTATACATTAAAACGTTTTTTCAATGCTAAAATATTTATTTTTGTACTACAGGGCAGGGGTGGGGAAACTGCACCACGCAAGGCTTTTTGGTGCAGCCCGCTAGCACTTTTGGTGCGGCCTGCTGAAAGCAACGAAAAAAAAAAATTCGTAACGGCAGAAAGTTTTGTTTTCACGGTACGTCAGATACGTTAGTAAGTAAGTTAGTATAATAAATATAAAATCATTTTCATGTTTAATTATGAAAATAGAATTGCAGGCCATAAATGTTGGAAGATTGTTGGAAAACCATTCAAGTGTTCTGATATAATTTTGTAGTTGCATACTCATTAGCGAACACGATATTTGGTCCACATTTTTTTATTCGTGCATATGAGTTCTTGGCAGGTGAGATTATAAATTTAAAAAAATTGGTACTTGTTAAAATTAGGTATTAAACATATATCGAGGATTCCAAACTCCCTCCACCTCTACAAACTACAAACATCCTAATAGCCCCCGCCGGCAAAAAGGTTCGTCACCCCTGCTATAGGGCTTAACCATCTCTTTGGTTTAACGGAAAACTCTTTATATTATGTTAGCAGTATATATTGCTTAAATATTGATGAAAACCCGCTTGTTTATTTCTACTTTTTATGTATATATTGTCCCAACTGCCCTAAGTCGGTGGCAATATGGTGTCCGCAGTTGGGGTAGGTATGTTTTCAGGCTGACTGTAATTCAAAAACAGCTTCTCGAGTCTGAATGGTGGTCTTTCATTAATGCGACAATGAGAGTTACCACCACAAACTGACTGCATGTTAGCTGTTTATCTTTAAAAGATTGACGTTTAAAAATTGAAGATTAAGGGTAAACTTAAAAAATATTTATATAATTCGTTTCATAGATGGCGCTAATTTTAAAATAAAAGAACGCTCTTTTTGCACGAATTAATAATAGTGTTTCCATATAAAACAGAACTCTTTCAAGAAACATATAATCAATATTTTATTGTTTCAGCAACGTGAAAAGAGAGTTTTTTTCTAAAATATTGAAATTAGCGATATCTTTGAAGTCAAAAAATAAGTTTAGTATACGTTTGATCCTGAAGAAGTGAACATTGTTCACAAAACATGTTGATTGTGTACAAGTAAAGTGATGTAAACAAAGTTATTTGTCTTTTTAATAAAATAAATAATGCCATCACAAAGTGAAAACCTTTCCGAAGAAGTTTTCTTCGAAAAATCAAAAATCAATTTTAGATTAACCCTTAACCCAGGGTTAATTCAAATTACAATGATTTATTTCGCCGTAACGGTAGCGACTTTGAAAAGTCAGATTTTTTTGTTTTTTTATAGCTTGTAGTCTATTCTGTGCAGTTTATTCAGCTCGGTTAAAATCCTTACTCCCGCCACAAAAACGGTAAATATTTTGATATCAGCTGATTGTGAGTTCCATCAAATTTCTGCCGTCATTGATTACTTAATTTAAGGCGATGCACGATATCGTGTAGTATTTTAAATTGAGCCGCTATCAATAACAACCCTTACGTAGATGGCGATAAGGTTTAAATTCCTGCTTAACACCATCCGCCTGTTTTGATTTATGCAATAAAAAAACATGGCCAAAAAGTGCCTTTTATTTTATTTTGTGGATGTTCAGGTATGAATATTTTTTTTTTTTTCAATCATTTTATAAATAATTTAATTTGCCACATTATACAATAAAATCATAACCGAAAATGGGTTAGAAAGTAAGAGATTTTGAACTTAAAAGCAGTTTTCATAGGCCTTTACATTATTTTTTTTCTGGGCTTATAAAAAGAGTTATCTAAAAAATACTCGATTATTTCAAAGGCCAAGATGTATTCTACTTGCATTATTTAATTAAAGCATCTGAAACATTTCTAGGCGACCAAATTTTCAAACCAAAAACACATGATTTTGCATTACTACGTATGGCATCGCATTAATGAGATATCAATATTTTCCACTCGAATTACACATATTTTAAAGCATAAAGATATCTTCGATAATAATTACAAAAATTAAATTCACAATGGTAGCAGAAGTCGGGGACGCCCGAGGAAGACATGTCACGATCAAGTGAATCAGATACTTGAGTCGGACCATGTCAAGAGTCAGAACAATAGAAGAGTATGTATAAGACGATGCATGAATGTGAATGAGGCAAGGAGTGTATGCCAAAACCGAGTTGTTTGGCGGTCCGTCCTCTCTGCCTACCCCTGCGGGGAAACGGCATTAGTCAATTCACTGTTCACAGTTATTTGCTAGAATATTCAGAAAGAATGAATTTCAATGTTCATTCAAATTAACACTGGTAGTGACGCACATATTTTCGACAAGTATGGCGAATTTTAAAAGATTTTTAACCTCAATTTCTTAATTTCTGACTGAATTTGAGTTAAAATGCCATTTGTTTCAAATCTTAGAAATTATCACTATATTGTAAAAGTGAATTTTTGATATTTATTTGTATAATTTTTGTTTTGTGTTTACTTTACTTTACCATTTAAAAAATACCCTCTTACGTCTAATTATATTGACGTAGAATAATTTCTTAAACATAATAAATACCAAAAAATTTCAAATAAATTTTTGAGGTAATATCAAGCATTACATATTTTATATATGTGGAAACAATTATGCGGGTTAACAATTAAATGTGAAAGGGTTAACAATTAAAGATTTTTATACCACTTGTTTGCAATGAGTTATGTTATTGACGCATTCAAAGCACTTTTTACCGTTGACTCAACGCAATCTGAACTATAAAGCAGACAGACAGTTTATTTATCACAGTTTTGAAACCTGCACCTACCAAGTAAGTATGGTACTGTATATTATCTCCGTATATAGTTAGTAATAACATAGATCATTGTAGAAATGTTTTATATATTTTTATTGATTTTGCACAAAAACGGCGCTGTATAAATCATCCAAATATTATTATTTTGTTATTATCTCTTTTGCCTAATTTCTTGGCTAACGCCGTTGCCTATACTCAGCTTGGAACATGATTTCTTTTATGAGGCAACAAGTTTTTGAATGTTCCGAAAAAATATAAGCCTCCCTAATGTTAATTTTTCAATTGCCTTCCAGATATATTCTCGGCATCTTCTTAAGGTTTAAAGTGAAAGTATGTTATGTTGTACCTTCTCTAAGCTATGTTACAACGTTTTAACTGAAAGTATTTTACCGAAGTGTGAAATTTATTGTCTAAAATAAAAGGCAATGCTAACTCAAGGATAATCCCCGAAAAACCAATGGTGCAATAAACATCAAACGAATGCCGTAAAGGTCTCTATTACAGCAAAAGATAACGAAGC
Organism: Hesperophylax consimilis; assembly: GCF_061612785.1. NCBI lineage: Eukaryota > Metazoa > Arthropoda > Insecta > Trichoptera > Limnephilidae > Hesperophylax > Hesperophylax consimilis. The sequence goes on along the minus strand of NC_142840.1, from coordinate 18,492,132 downwards.
CAAGTTTTGCCTTCAATAATTCACTCAAAGTGTTGCTCCATATTTGCCCGTCGTTGAAGTGGCACCTTTTCAAGGAAGTCTACGACGTCGTAAATTAAAATTCGCTTTCTCCTTCGGGCTGTAATCTGCCGGTGGGATGTTTGTCATCGTAAAAATCTGTTTGTTCCCCACCTGGCACCGTAAACAATATGTAAATAAGGCGATGCATCATTAGGTGGGCGGGATCTGCCTAAATCCACCCCAACCACCCCACCCGACCCCCCAATATACCTTCTACATCCCTATACCTCCACCACCCTCCCCCCCGACTAGATGCTGGGCCGGAAGAGGGAAGGAGGTGTATTAACGTTGCCCCCTCTTTATGCCCTATGCATATTCATTGCAGCCTTCCGCACCTATTATCCTATGAGCATAAAGGAAAACGTAAATCAGCACTTCTCAAATTGCATATTATTCTTGGGGATTCGCTGCCCCGTTTTGAAACAACTTATATTATTCTCCTCGTGGCATTCAGTTCATGAATAAAAAAAAACTGAGAAAAGTTTTGTTCAACATCCGGTGTTTACATTTTACGGAGTTGAAGTTTTGTGACAATGTGATTCCAGTTCAAATCCCTGGAGGAACACAAATCTTTTTCGGTTTGTCGGACAAAACATAAAAAATACAATGAAAACATGGGATTATCACGACTTACTAGCATTTTTCTGTATTCCCATCGACCGCCCAAATGAACATTTGCTTTTTTTACTGTGAAAAACGTTCTTGATTTTACGTTTTGCTAGTGACACTTATCTTTTTCGGTTTGTCGGACAAAACATAAAAAATACAATGAAAACATGGGATTATCACGACTTACTAGCATTTTTCTGTATTCCCATCGACCGCCCAAATGAACATTTTCTTTTTTTACTGTGAAAAACGTTTTGCTAGTGACACTTTAGAGGAAAGATATATATTTAGTGTATAATAACTCTTCAAATCTAGTGACTAGTGGGTAATTATACAAATTAATGGTAATGCTTCCACCCTGGAACGAAGCGAAACACGTATTTCATCTGTGAACTGTCGAAACAGGGTGACTAGGAACAGGCAATAAGCCACATTTACTATATTGAATGTGAGAAAAAACACTCTTCCTTCGACATTTTTTCCCTTAGAAACACTTTTTAGTCTGTCTAAATCTGCCCTATCGCAGTAGTTTTTTTTATTAAGTTGGTGCATTTCTTAAGTATGAAAAGCCTACGCGAAAAAATCAACAAAATGCATGTAATGCCAATCATCCAGAAGCATTTATGATTTTTTTTAAAAGATTTTTTAACAATAGAAGAGTGCAAGTACGCCGGACCTATTCATAAGCTATGTAACCACGCACGTTCATGCTCCATGGTTTTACGTTCATTTGAATATGTCTCAGGGTTGATGTCTACCTCCTCGCTCGATGCTTTTGTTCGATAACGAGCGAACGGCTTGATGCGAAAAAGATTCAAGATCTGTAATTCTTGCTTGATTGATGTTCTACGGAAATTTACGAGTTGACTGAGGGTCTTAGTGGTATATCTATGGCACCTTGTGTCGAGCTGCTCGAGCCATGCAACGAACAGCATGGTTCCAAGTCAACATGTTCGACTGAGCCAAACCGTCGTGCATGAATGTACGTATGTAAACATACAGCTATACACCCATATAGTTGTAACAAAATACCTAGAAGTATTTAGAAAACAATTATTTAAAGAGAAAATATGTATTATCGAACATCGGTACCTAATACTCGTATAAAGCCTCGATTAGTTTGCAGAAGTTTCTACCACGATGGGCTCGAAACTATCCAACACATTGTAGTTAGAAACTGGAGCATGCATGCCAGATTGCATTTAAATAAATAGTTGAGTAAAATAATGTTATAATAACATAGTCGCAAGCCCCTGTAACGGGAACATGAACCGGCCGCGGGTACAATGCGCCAACACGATGATTAGAATGAGTAATTAACCACTGTATTACACCGGACATATAGTGGTTTGCCTCACCAGCGCTTGCATGTCCCAATAGTTTTACTCAAATGGACACGACACAATGTGCACAGAGTTTTGTTTTTGTTGATATTGGAATAATATATTTTTAGATTATAAAAAACTCAATCCAGAGCGACCTCATATTTATCCATATTTTAGGAACCCTGTAGTCCTGTAGTAATAATAATAACAATATTTGAATGACTTGTATAGCGACGTTTTTGTGCAAAATCACCTGTAATAACTAATAATGTAAAAATATTATCTTTTGTATTTGTTCTTGCCAATCTTCACCCCTACATGAATTGTCATGTCGAAGTCAGGGATGCCCAAGAAAGACAAATCACGATCAAGTGAATCAAAAACATTCTTGAGTCGGGCCATGTAAACAACCAGAATGGGGTACGTATGAAAGAACCTGAAGCAATGAGTACCCACGTGTCAAGATAGAGTTGTGAGGCGGTTTATTCTCCCTGCCTACCCCTGCGGAGTAGTAGTCATTTTTGCTGCATTACAATTTTTATAACATTATTCACTCTTTTATAAATTAGGCGAATAAAGTTATAAAGCTTTTATTCAACTTTGAAGAAATAGTGACTTTGGTTACGTTACAGATACAGATACAAATCATCCAAATGTTATAATAATGCTTAGAACTCAATAGCCAGGTTACCTCAAATTTTCTCTCTTTCCTCTCCTTCTCTCCTATCGAGTCCTTGTTTTAATTGATAAAACGATAAAGTGCTGAAATATATTCATAGCACACTTCTGAATGAACATATGGATAAAAGCATTAATATTAAATTTTCGTACAATTTCTAAAAGTCATTTTAAGAGCCTAAAAACATCCTTGAATTTCCAAACGTTCTATTTTACTTTTAACACTTTTTATGGCAACCTCCAAGCTTCTCTCTATCGTAAATATCGCTTACCCGACGTTGAACAATGTAATTATTTATTAGGCAATATTTTCCAAATTGACAAAAAATATAAAGCGGCATCTCCAACAAGGTGTTGAGACTGGTACGACCATAATAACACTTCACAACAAAAGTGGGAATACGACGTGTTATTACGTCGTGAACACTCCACAATATAAAACTAAAGAAATTCCTGAAAGTCTACTAATGCGTTTAGCAGATCTTCGAGAATTCTCCGTACGGACTCTCAATTTATTGGGGTGTGTAAAATTATTTACAAAAGCTCCTAGCGTCTCGAGCAATAAAGCGATAAATTGGAAACTATGTAAAATCGCATAATTTCATACGGTCCGTTTCGTTTTCAAAACATTTCTTTTATGGGGTGTAACCATTTTTTCTGGTAATAATGGGAGGTAACAACCATCACAGCCAGGCGGTTTCCTAGGGACAAAGAATCTAGTGTCCCGTTGAACAACAACAAAATCCCAACAAAAGTTCTGGAACATCTGCTCGCTCAGTGGGACTTTCCTGGACTGGATTTATTTTTAAAATTTTAGATTTAAGTGTGAGAAACGGATCGATTCTATTCTTGGCGATTTCTTGCGTCACAATGATTCTGGATCTACAAAGATCATTGTTGGGCGCGTATTCAATGGTCACGCGAGATATTTCGTCACAATCGTAATTCTCTCCTACTGAATGAATGGATTCAATGCGATTCGTTATACCACCAAAATCGATGATTGATTTTTTAAATATTTTAGTGGTTTTAATGTTTTTTCCCATGAAATCGAAATAGAGACGAGACAGACAGACTTAATTGTGGCAAATGCCAAACACAGAAAAAATGTTCATACGTGTAAAGCGCTTTTTACTAAAATTTTCGCATTACCATAAACCTGTGTCTCGGCAGTTAACTTTATTGTTTTCTTCCCCCGCCCTCTAAAGCAGGCGTGCTAAATTAATATTATTATGCAACAAATTATCAACGTAGGTAATTACAATAATTATTATTATTTCTTATCGTCCAACTTGTCAGAATAATGTGAGTGTATAAAACGTGCTTTACTAAAATATAAGACAATGAAAAACAACATCAATATACTTTTTTCTTGGGAAACTAAGAAGGGTTGTCACATATAGCTATAATAAATCAATGGGTTGTCATCATTTCATTGTTACCTTTTGTTTATTTAAGTTCGAAATATTGTGAAGAGAAGAAGAAATGTAATAATAATAATAATAATTTTTTATTCCAGAATGTACATGTAGTAATGTAGGTATTATTATTCAGTTTGATAATATTGAGCGGAAAGTGAAACAATCATATACTCGAACCTAGGTAGTAAAGCATATTATTTATTGTTATTAGGATCAATCTGTATGAATCTATAAATTTATCAAATAATATGGGTAGTTAATGTTATTATTATATCCTGCAAGATTTTATTAATGCGACAGCTGTTTCGGTATTCAAAGCCATTAACAAACTGTATTCAATAACTTTTATGTAAAAACAGTTCGATATCATTTTTAAAACGCCTCCTGGAATTGTTACAATTGAACAGGATTGTAGAACGAGTAACTCTCACTTGTAAATGAAATTCGAAAAGGTTAATTAAATCAAGGCTGTCTACACTACCATTTACAATTTTGTATCTTTATCTTTATGACGAATGAGAAATATTTTGAGGTGGAAAAGAAAGGATAGAAGAAAGAGCATAAATGTTTGACAATACCTACTTACCTGTGTTTTTAAATCGAGCAACTAAACAAAGCTAAAGCATTTCGTAGAAGCGCAACGATAAGATTCTCGATCAAAGTCTCACAATAGGAGGAACAATCTTTAATATTTATGGGTACTTCTTTTATGTGGATACCGCACAAGTCCAGAGACCCAACTGCCCGTAGGTAGTGGGACGGTAGCATCCCAATTGGAGCTGTTATGAGACTGCAGGTTATGAGAAAGGGAATAATATGGAGGTAAAGGAAGGTTGGGAAGTAGGTACCAGGTGGAATCAAATGCTCCAGAACATAGAAAATTTCCGCTTTGTTACCAAAGATCGTCAAAAAAATTAAAGTAATTTAGCGTTAATCGGAATCATTAAGTCAAAATTATTATTTGATTTACTTTTTTTAATACCGTAAAAGAATCTCAACTGCTCCAAACCTTCTGGAGCCAGTGAGATTATGGCATCCCCAATTGGTGTGTATTTCTAGGGTGAAAGTTGTGGGGAGGGGAAGGAGATGATAAAAGGAAGGTGGAGTAGTACCTGGCTGTTCAGATCTTGTCACAAAATACGGCTAAAGCCATTTCAAGCGAATTTTGATTTCTGAATGGTGGTCTTACACCAGGGCAATACTGAGAGTATTCTCCACTCTTTTATCTTTACTCGTAGAAGATACACTTTTGTGACCCACTAATGCATTTATAAGTCAAACGTATTGAAAATTTCGCATTGTTATCTTGTTCCAGCTTGCTTGACTTATCGCTTTGTCTCCATGGTAAATATTCTTTGTGTCTATGTCTTTGAAGGAACCTACGTAAGTAATGTATTCAACTCGGAAACAAAACCTTCGGCGTTTCTTTGGTAGTTGAACATAGCCTGTTGTTTTGCGACTTTTACAATAAGTTGGCAAAACATTGAAATTAGTTGAATAGTGTTTCACGGTTCACGCACGTGGAGTGGATTACCTACTTAGGGTATGTCTTGGGTCCTATCCCCAACCTTCAACTACCCGCTCTCTTTCACACAACCACTTCTGGCAAATAAGAATTCGGACGCAGAATCGAACCTAACCTATCTAATCCACTTGAGGATTTATTCACGCATTTAAAATAGGAGATAAGTGAAAACACGTTGTCCTGAAAATGAGGTCAGTTTCTAAAGTATTCGTTTTTTAAGGTAGCGAAATAATTTTGGTAAATGGATTTTTTCCTGGTAAAACTTTATTTATTTATTTTAAGCTCACACAGTCGTTCATACTCGTTAAAAATAAAACTTTGTTACAATTATAAATTAACACAATATATATGTGTGTTACTTGAGCGAGCTTTTATATGATTGTGTTTTTTATTTTAATTTTTTGATGTTTTTGTTTTCTAATTGTATGTATCTGTATTTAATTTTTTGTATCTTTATTTAATTGTAGATTTTTGTAATTGTATAATAACTGAGTTTTTATAAGTGGATTGTTCTCACGTCAGTGTGATCATCTGTAAAACCCAGTATAAATAAATAAATAAATATTATATAATTTTTTTTTGTTTTTTTCTCTACCACTTCTACTGGCCCCATTAATAACATTTAAATAAAAGTACTAATTTCGTTGGGTCTTTGCTGCGTGACTCTGGTTCAATGAACTCTGGAACTCACATTTGCTTTGAATTAAAGTATCATTTTCAAAATAAGAACTTTTTGTTTGGAGAATTCAAACAAGCGGTCAGCAGGACAATTATATTTTTTTAAATTAGAATTAAAATATCCCGTGATTTTTGATCAGAAAACGTGTTAATTTATTCGTTAATACCTGCTATCCCGTTTTCAACAGAAGTGCTAATAATTTGAGGAGATTCTCAATAAATTAGCAACACTAATTTTTCTCCGTGGAGAGTGGAAAATATTTTTAGTGTCGTCTTTGAAATACACTAATACAAATTTAATATACATACCGACTTATGTAAATTTCTGAGATTCCTCTACCTGAGGGAGTATGGCTACTACCCGTGGCTCTATCCCACTGACTTTCTCTTGGGCATGCTCGGTATGAACCATCTACGGGTCAGAAGAGATGTGCATATTGTATCACACTTCTTCAAACTGATTCGTGGATGGTTTGAAAATCCGACTATCATGGAGAGTATTAGTCTGTATGTTCCTGATGGTTATCTCCGTCACCGACAGCATAGACTGTTTTATCTCCCGGCCTGCAGTACTAACTTGCCAATGGTCATGCCGGTGGGGAGAGCAGTCTTGCTGTTGAACCGAATCAATTCGGATATCGACATATTTAGCATCGGTGAAGCTGCCTTTAAAAGGCAAGCTCTATTGATGCTGGTTTGGTTGATACACCGCGTACTTATTATGTAATACCATTTTACAAATGTACCTAAAAACGAAATAAAATGTAATTTTGTAATGTTTTTAAAGTAATAAACTAATTGAATTGAATTAACTAACTAACCAACCAACCATCATGCCGTTTCCCGCAGTGGTTGGCATAGAGGACGGACCGCCAAACAACTCGGTCTTGGCACACACATACCTACTTGTTGCTTGAAATTACTCCAGCTATGGTTCATTGAAGAGATCTGAGCTGATCAGCTTCCTCTTTACTTATTTTGCCCTTCT